>NW_004087784.1:0-5021 GCF_000220395.1 Ichthyophthirius multifiliis
ATATAAATAATAGAATTACAATTTAAAATTTAAAATTATTTAAAATATAATTTTAAATATATTTTAACAGATAAATATATTAATTATGACAATTTTTTATTTTTAGATAGAATATAAATATATAATTTAAAATAAAAATAAATTAAGAAATAATAATACAAAATAGTTTGATATTAATGAATAATATAATTTAAGTTAAAAGAATTAAATAATAATATAATAAATTATAATAATAAAAATAATAATAATAATAATAATAATAATAATAATAATAATAATATAAATAATAATGAAATAACTTTAATAATTTTTTTGTAGAAATTATTTATGTTTAGTATTAGTATTTATTAAATCATATAAATATATATATATATATAATAATGACATTTTTAAACTTGAAAAATTATATTTAGTATCTTTTTTTAATATTTAACTGTTTTAATTTTATTTTTAAATCATAATATCATAAAATTAAGTTTTAATATAATAATTTTAATATCTATAGTATTAATATCATGTTTTCATTTTTTTTATTTAATTTAATTAAATAAATTATTTTTTTTAAATAGTTTTATAATATATTATATTTAAGTATTTTATATTTAGTTTGATATATTTGTATAATTTTATTTTGAATAAAAAATAGAATATATTTTCTATTAATTAAAAGTATCTTTTATATAAATAAATTTAATAATTGTAATATATTGTTTTGTACTATATTTTGTAATCAAATATTAAAGTATTTTTATTTATATAAAATATAGTCTTGATTTTATTGTTAATTTAAATAGAGTTCATTTTAAAAAAATAATATAATTTTTTTTTAAAAAAAAAATGGAAAATATTATAAATAATAATAAATTAAAAAATATTAATGTTTCTCATTAATATTTAAATGAAAAATAATTAAAAATAAAAAAAAATATAAAAAAAAATATGATTAGTAAATTATGTAATAATAACAATATTGAAATAAAGGTTTTTGATAATGTAAATAAATAATAATAAGTCCATAAAGTATAAATATAATAATATATTGAATAAAAAATAGATAATAATTTATAAATTAAATAATAATAGGCTAAATGCGATTATGAAAAATTTTATATTAATTTACAAAAATAAAAATAAAAATTTATAAAAAATAATTTCTAAAAAAAAGTATCTTTAATAGAAAACGAATAGATAGAAACAGTTTAATAAAAAAATTTAAAAAATAATTTGATATAAAAAATAAAAAATAAAATACTATAATAGAAAATAAATAAAATAAAATTAAATAGAAATTGAAAATAAATAATTATAAATATAATAATAATAATAATAATAATAATAATAATAATAATAATAATAATAAATTTAACTCTAATAATCTTAATTACATTAATAATTTTTATTTAAAGCTTAGAATTATTAAAGTTAACCTTTAATATAAATTGAATCTTTATAGTAATTTATGCCACTTACATAAAATTATGATTAAAACTCTTTAGTAAATAGTATTTAATAAAACGATTTTTTAAAATAAAATTAAATATAATAAGAATAATATATATTATAAAATTAATAATAATAATCTATAAATAATTAATTAATTAAAATAGAATCGTTAATTGATATTAAATAAGAGCTTATAATAGATATTAAATAAAAGCTAATGATGAAACTTTAGTAAAAAGAAAATATTATAATTTATCAGAATTTAGAAAATTACTATTTAAATTAAATAGAAAAGTTTTATTCTCTTTACTAATAGGAAATCATAAAAATATTATAAGATAATAAAAAATAAAATATTTAGAATATATAAGATAAATTTAAAGAATAATATAAAAATCAAAAAGATTAATAATAAAATAGAGAACATATAATATAAATACTTAAGGTTTAAGAATATTGTAAAGATTTTGAAAATATTTTTATAAATCAAATATATTAATAAGAAAATATAAAATAATAATAAAAATATATTTAATTTGTTTCAGAAATGGACAATTTAATAAAATAAGGAAATTTAGATTTAGATAAATAAATACAAAATATTATAGATAAAATTTAAAAGTAAAAGGATTTTTAATTTAATTTAAAAATAGATGAATAATAAGAAAATAATGATTCATAATAATTAAATAATTACTGTTAAAGATAAAATATATTTCCTAAGTATTTTGAGGGCGTTGCTTTTATTTAAAATGATGAATTTTAATTAAAATACCCGAAATTTAATTAATAAAATTAACCTTATATATTATATGATCCATTATAAAATTAAAATTTAATTGGGATTGAAATCAAAAATAATAAATAAAAATTAAAATTCAGAGTTTAAATTGTGGATTAGGAAAATTCATTTTCTATTATATTTGGATTAATAAGTTCTTTAAAAGATTTTTTAAACAAAAAATAGGGAAATTATAAACTCATTTTTACTAATTAATAAAATAAATATTATTCTAAATAAATCAAAGTTATTAAAGGTAGGCTTTTAAATGATATATAATTAAAAATAATTTTAATTAATATGAATTTATTATTAATTGTAATAAATAAGATATTATTGTTGCTGATTATCCGAATATAGAAAATATTAATTAAATAACTTATGAATATAAAAATAGTAATCAAAGAGTATTTTAAAATAAACTTATATTAATATTTTAAATTTATGGATAACTTGGAATTTAAGGTATTATTACATATTTTGAAGAAGTTAAAGATGACGAAACAATAAATTGATTATTTAATAAAATTTAGTGTAATATTAATTTTAAATAATACATAATAATATTTATAATATAAAAGTATGCTTATTTTAAATTATAATATTTTAATATAAAAATTTTAAATAATTATAATAATATATTTAATAAAAAACTTATATATATATATATAAATAAATTATATAAATTAAAGATAATATTAAATAATAAAATAAATCAATATATAGAATTTATTTATAATATATTATACTAATAAAATATATTAATAAAAATAATAAATTATATAAATTAATTATAATATGATAATAAAAATTAAATAAATATTTAGAATCTATATATAAAATATTATACTTAATATATATATTTATATTTATATTTATATTTATATTTATATTTATATATATATATATATTTAAATAATAATAAAATTTATTTTAATTATAATAAAATATTTTGTAATTACATAAACAAATTATAATCATATTTTCAATTTAATAGTAACTTTATAATTTTCTATTTTATTTACTATAAATATTATATTATTTAAAATAAGCTTTATTAAATTTTTAAACTAATTATAATTTTAATTTTAGTTTTAGTATATTGATTAAGTTATTTATTTTAATTTTATTTTATAAATTCATGAAATATAAGAGGTAGAAAAAATTTTAGTATTTAATTCTAATTATAAAACATCAATATATATTTTAAATTTTTTACTTTTATTTGTTATTTAATGAAGAAATATATATATAATATATTTATAAAATATTTCTAATTATATTTTATCCTTTTATATATATATATATATAATTTTGTTAATTTTTTTTTGAAGTAAAATACATTTATTCATTTCACTTCAAAATATGTAAATATACATCTATCTCCTTTTATTCCTTTAAATTAAAATATAAATTTAGCAAAATATTTTTAATCTTTCAAATCTTAATTAAACAACATAATATTAATATTTTCTTTTAAAGGATAATCAGAAATAATAAATTCTTAATTATTAAAATCGATAATAAACTCATATTCATTTAAATCAAACTAAAAATTTTAATCAAATAATAGTTATCCTTTAATGACTAAAACTTAATTTTAAGAAATTTATAAATAATTTGAAAAAGCAAAATCAAATCTATTATTTTTATTAAAATTTTATACTAATCCAAAAGCAAAAAGACAATTATTTGTTTTAGTTTATATTTTAACCCTTATTATGTATTTTTTATTACTTACTTTTAATTCCATAGCTATTAAATTACATTTACATAAAGGATTATATTTTAAATAAGGTTAATTAAGTTCATTATATAATGGATATTTAATTTAATATTTATATCGTTAAATAAAATTTATTGTTTATTAATTTTTTTATGATTATAAGTTTGTGTTTTCTTCTTTTTTTTAATTTAAAAAGAGTTTTCTTATTTTAACATTAATTATTATTCTTCTACTTAAATTTCCTAAATATTTTTTAAAAATTTTCCATTTAAATTTTAATATTTTAAACTGATAAATTGAAATCTTAAAATCCTTAGTTTATTATTAATGTTAATTATTAAGATTCTTTTTATAATTTATTTATATTCTTGAAATTTTTAGTTAAGGAGTTGTTTTAATATTCTCTATTTTTTTCATTAAGTTGTTTTATTGTGATAATCATAATATTCTATAATTCTTATATTTTATTAAAGGATTTAAAGTTAATAAGATCTTGGAGATCATTAAAAATAGATTTGATTTATTTTGGATGGTCTTCTTCTATATTTTCTTTTTTTAATAAGAGATCTTTCTATTCATTGCTATTTTAGTGTTATGATTCTAATTAAATAGTTTTATAAGATTTTTTTAAAAAATTTTAATAGTTTTATGATTCTTATTCTTAAAGGTTAATGTAATGAATTCCTATATATTAATATATTTTTTATTTATATTATTGTATTAATAACTTTTGCTTCTTCTTTTATTTAATAAATTGTATTAAGTTGACATTTTTAAGGATTTTAGTAAAAATTTTTTGTTTATTAATAAAAAAAATTAAGCTAAAAATTAATATACAATTACTATTTTTTAGTAAATATATATATTTATTTTAATTATATATAATATGTATTATATTATTAATAATATAAAATATATTTTATATATATAATCTTTAAAATAATTAAAATTTTAAAATTTGTATATACATTTATTATAAAAAATAACTATTTTATTCCATTCATGTATTATTAGAGTATTTTTTAAAAAAACAGTTTTTTTTATTTATCTTTAATAATATGAAATTCTAAA
>NW_004086483.1:0-7786 GCF_000220395.1 Ichthyophthirius multifiliis
ACCAACCCCCAATTTCACCCCCAACCCCAACCTCACCCTCCAAAAATATATAAAAAATTAAAATTAAAAAAATATATTAATGAAAATAAGAAAAAATTATTTTAAAAAAAAATATATATATATTTATAAATATAAAAATATAATGCCCTTAATAAATCAGAAAATTTATATATAAAATATAATCAACATATATATAAAAAATGAAAAATTTTTATATATATAAAAAAGCATGTTTAAAAAAAAATTATTATAAAATAATATTAAATTATATATAAAATAAAGTAATTTTATAGAAAGTTGTATCTCTCATCTTTTGATCAACTAATAATTACTGATATTCTGTCGACTTGTTCAATCTATCAGAATATAATTAGGATTTTTTTTTTTCTACTCCATTTTTTTTTTTAAAAAAAAACGAAAAATAAAATCTATCTATATTCTCTATTTATACTTAATCATATACTATCAAACGCGATTATTATTTTAATATTTTAATGCAAACATTTCTTAATCATATTTCTTATATTTTTGATATATAATTTCTTTATTAAAATAAATATTTGATTTATATGATTATTTTTAATAAATAAATACATAATTATTATTATATAAACATAGATATTTTCTAAACTTAATAAATTGAAAACAGTTCTTAATTTTTTATACAATATTTTTATAACAAAATTATTTTTATTTTATTAAATATTATTTTTATTGCACTTTTTTTTTAATATTATTTTTATTTAAAATATTATTTATTTATTATTCGAATATTTATTAAATATAAGTGTTTTATTATTAAATGTTTGATTTTATGAAAAAATCAAATTAACAAAATTATGTTTTATTTTTATTTTTTAAGATTATTATACATTTTCTATTTTATTTTATTTTTTTTAGCATATTCAATTAGTTTATGAGATTTATATATTGTCGAAAAAAATCTATATATAAAATTATAATTAATAAACGAAATTATTTAAAATAATATGCTCATCGTAAATTAACTGAATGTTCAATCATTTATCATTATAGTTGAAGGTAAATACATAATAAAAGGCATAAGAAATATTATTTTTAATAATTAGAGTAGGATAAATTAATAATGTATGCCGATCACAAAACTTTTTTAAAAATATCAAGATTAAACTGATTTTAATTAGTTTTTTTTCGATTAATAATAATGATTTTTTTGATAATTTATTTTCTATTAACTAAGAATTTTTATTTGTTAAATTTTTATTTTTAATGGTTATTTTTAATTAAATTTCTATTTTTTTTGAATTCTATTGTTTTTTTTATATGATAAATTAAATAGTTTTTAATACATAAATTATTTCAATATTTTATAATCTTTTTCTTTGTATTAAAAATATCTATTTAATAGAAAATTTTAAACACTAATAATATAATTTTTACAACTAAATACACATTTTATATATATATGAGTTAAATTATTATTATTTTATAAATTTTAGACATAAAAATTGTTATAATTTTCTTGTTAAACTTTTTGTAATTTAAAATATTTTTGTTTTTAACTTAAAAGATAAGAAGAAAAAGAATAAAAATTATTATTATAAATTTTTCTTAAAAAAATATTAAATTGTAAATTTAATTAAATTTTATTAAAAATTATAATTTGCTTATATAAAATGGTAAAATTTTAATATTAATAATTTATTTGTGTGAAAAAATTAAATAATTATTTTTTATAATAAATAGAAATATACATATTATTAAATACTATATAAAAAATAAAAATATAATAAATATATGTATTTTAAAAAAAAAATAATATAAAAATATTAAAATATGTAATAATTAAGTAATTATATATACTTTTTAATCAATTTATTATAAAAAATAAAATTTAAATTTTGCTTAAAAAAGAACTTATTATAAAAAATATTATGAAAAAAAAAATAAAGTAAGATTATTTTTTTAAATATTTTTCAAATTAAATTTTAATTATAAAATAAATCATAAAAATAAATAAAAAAAAAAAAAAAAATATAAATAAAATATGAATATATATTTAAATGATTTAAATATATATATATATATATATATATAAATATATATATATATATATAAATTAAAATCTATAATGTTATATTAAAATAAATTAAAAACAATTAAATTAAAATTATTATTTTTAATAATATTAATTTTTTTATAATAAATAAATTTAAAAATTAAATATATTTTTTTTTATAAGCTTTTACAATATTTTTTGTATATACATTTTTAAGCAAAAAATATTTCTTTGTAAATTGATTTTAAAATCTTCATATTATTTTTTTTTGTTCATATTTATTAAAAATTTTTATTATATTATTTATATAAATATTTTTTATTATTTATTATTGAAATTTAAATATTAGTTATTTTTTTATCATTTTACATTTATAAAATCTTTTCTAATTTTACAGACTTATGTTTTTTTTTTGAATATAATTTACCAACTATTATAATGTTTTTTTTGTTTAATTTTTAAAAAAAATTAAAATAAAAAATATTTCAATATAAAAAATCTTATTTTAAAATTTATTAAAAATTTTATGTGCGCGCGAAAACCGTTTTGATCACAGACTTATAAATTATATATTTTGATATCTGTTATATTTTTAATGTAATTTAAAAATTTACTGATGTTAAGTATTATTTATAATAAAATATTTTTATATAAAAAAATAGTTTTTTTCAAAGTTCAAATTCACTTTGTTTTCGATCATTTGCACACATTTTACCCTCTTACTATTATACTATTACAATATATTTTTTTTCGCTGATAAAATAACAATTATTATTGGATTAAATTAAAATTCCTTATGCTTAATATTTAAAATAAATTAATCTATTATTTATCAAAAAATAAAAAACTTTATAATTTTTATCATAAATTAAATATTGTAAATTTTAATAACTTTAATATGTATTTTTAATAAAATCCACTAAATAATAGCTTTTCTTAAATTAATAATCATAATCAATAACTTTGTTTTTTTCCTAACTATGGCAATATAAACAATTAAAATAATTCTTAAATTTTAAAAAATATTAAAACTTATACGGATATTCTAGAAGAGGAGGTATATAAGTACAAAAAAATAAACAAGATTATACTGAAACACTTTAAATTTAATAAGATTTTAAATAAGCAATAGAAAATTAAAAAAATAAGATGGCTATGAAAATTATTATTTAAAAAATCAGTCAAATTTCTCTTTAAATAATGAATTACCTTAAAAATATTTCTTAGAAAATGCAAAACAATCGCAAACAAAATCAAGTAGCAAAAACTTTGAACAAATAGATTTGTTTTCTTATTTACCTATATAATAAAATGAAAAAAAAAAAATTAATAAGACAATTTATTAAAAAATTACTAAACGTAAAAACAAGAAAAATAATTAAAAAAAGGATAAGAAGGAAATGCTGAATATGAAAATATTGGACTACTAACCCCTAAAATAATGTGTAGACATGAAAGAAGTACTTAAACTCTTCATAATAAGGAAGAACTAAATCAACTTACAAGTTTAGAAATTTCTGAGCATTATCCTTTTTTAACAACTAATATTAAAAATTATGATTATATTTCCACTCCTGATAAATAATAAAGTATATAAAATATTAAAACAAACATTCTTACAACTTTTTAAAATTAAAACACTTCAGGTAGTATGTAAATACATTAATTTTTATCAGAAAAAAATCCTTCATAAAAAAGATAATTATATATTTAATTATAAAATGATTAATTATAACAAATAAAAGAAAAAAGAAGAAAAAACAATTTGAACTATAGCACGAAAAAATGCTCTAAGATATAGAAAATACTAGAATAGAAAAAGAAAGAAGATTTTTAGAATTGAAAATGGAACAAGAAAATAATCGTTTATATAATTTACAAAATAATAAAATATAATAGTTTTATTAACTTTAAGAAAGTAAAAAAACCTAAATAAAACAACAATTAAAGATTAAGAAAAAAATCAAAAAAATATTTAATAAGAAAATTAAAATACACAATATATTAATTAATTAATTATTAAAGAAATTCCTATTTTTTTAAAAGAATAGCTGTCTGAAATACTTAATAACGAACTAAATTCTTTAAAATCAGAATTTTAGAATTAGTAAACATTTATTTCTTAAGAAATGCTCAATATGAAAGGCTATATATTAAAAATTTAAGAAGAAAAAGATAAATACGAAGAAAAAGTTAAAAACGTGTAATCGGATATTAATTAAACTATATTTATTGATGAAATGAGAAGAAGAGAAATTTATTTAAAAATGTAAATGAAAGAAAATCAAAAAAAAAAATCAGAATAGTCTGAATTATCTATTGCGGAAAATCATCTTGTAAACCCAGGCTTTGCAAAATATGATTTATAATAATTGGGAAAAGTATATTTTGATTTTAATGATTAATATAACTAAAGTGTTAATTAAGTAGATAAATAGTTAAATTAAATAATTTTTGAAGAATAAGAGTTTGTTAAAGATAATGTAGGAAATCTATAAAACTCATAAATAAAAAATTTAAATTTAAAAAATTTTAATTTTGTAAATAAAAAAGTAGGACATAATGTATTTAATTTCGAAAATTAAGATGAAAACAATTAATATCTTTATTAAGAAGAATAAAATAAATTTGTATAGGACATTTAATTAGATAATATGATTTAATAAATTAATAACAGAAATTTAAAAAAGTAAAGTATTAATAAATAATTGGAAAATCATATATAATAATTTTTATAAACATGAAAGCATTTTTTTATGTAATAAATAATCAATCCAGCTTGGATTTATTGTCTAAATGTCTACAAAATGAATGTAGATCAAATTATTTAATGTAGATGAAAAAAATATAAATAATGTATTTTATATAATATTTATAAATAAATATTACTTTTTATTATTTTAAAATTATTTTTATATTTGTATTATAAATAGATTCTATCATATAATGTTAATAAGCCCTTCTAGTTTTTTATACATGCCATTAAAATCTAAAGGCTTTAGCATTATAAAATCTGCCCCAGATTTAGCTGCTTCATTTTCTTCTTCTTCACTTACAAAAGCAGTAGCTATTATTATTATTGATTTTTAAATGTTATTTTCTTTTTCGAAATTTCTTATATATTTAGTACATTCAAATCCATTTATTATTGGCATTTAAACATCCATTATAATTAATTAAAATTATTTTTATTTATAGATACTAAAAGCTTCTTAACCATTATTAGCACATATTAAATCACCTTCAAATTATTCAAACATTTTTTTAATTATTAATTAATTAAATATATTATCATCCACAATAAGTATATTATTAAAACGCTAATAAAATAATTTATATTAATTATAAATAGATTAATACTATTATACAAAGTTTTATGTCAGGCTTTTCTAAAGCTAAAAATTTTTTTAGATTATACTATTTCTACTAACTTAAAACTAAGAACGATTTATCTTAAATTAATATGATTAAATTGAATTTTAAATATTATTTGATTCTTAATGTAATACGTTTTCTTTTCTCAAAAATTCATCGTCTTTATAATATTTTTAACTGTTTGAAAATTCAGTTATATACGGGTTTATTTCAATTTACCTATTATCAAGATTTTGGTAAAAATAAAAACTAAATTAAGTTCCACTTATACCATCTGATTCTAAATTTATTTATTAATTTGGACCAAGCTAGTTAACTAATTTTTAACATAATGCTAAACCTAAACCTACTCCTATTTTTTTTTAAATAAAAATTATAGTTTACATAATATACTTTTAAAATTTTATTAGAGAAAAAATATAAAAATATATATCTTTATAATTTATTACCATATTTGTTGTAACCATTACCATAATCAAATGTGCTAAATTCTTTAAAAAGTTTGGGTTATAACTCTAAAGGAATACCACATCCATTGTCTTATATTTTTAATTTTACTAAATAATTTTTTAATTAAATAACAGTTATTTAAATATATCCATTTTAAGTAAATTTAATAGAATTTGATATAAAATTAATTAGAATTTATTTTAACCGATTTTAATCAGAATAAAAATCTATTTCACCATCAATTTCAATTTTAAATTGAATATTTTTTTCTTTTAATTATATTTTAAATAATTCTTATAATTCTTTTAAGGTTTAATTTAGTGAAAAATTTACAAGTACTAAATTGAATTTATTTTATTTCATTTTCTAACTGTCTAAAATATCGTTTAACAAACTCATTAAAAGCTAACAATTAGTATCAATATTTTATAATTATTGCATTATATATTCATCGGTAATTTAATTTGAACATTATTTTGATATTTATTGTATAAACTATAATGGAGTCCTTATATCATGAGCAACTTAAGCAAGAGTAATTTCTATTTCTTTTTATGTATTTTTCATTCTTTTATTTATTATTAAATTACTTACATCATTTAATGTTATTAAAATAGACTATTTTTTTCAAATATAATCATAACTATTTTTACATCATAATGTTTTTATTATTTTCGGTCGTAACACTCAACGAATTAATATGTTCTTTTATCCTGATCTTCTATTATTTAATTAGAATTAATAAATGAATCAAGCTATTATAAGGTTATCCCTTAGTCTTAAATGTTTATCTAAAAAAGTATTTTTATTATAATTGAATATAGATTATATTCATTACCATTTGTATAAATATTTTTCAGTTAATTTAGAATGCTTTATTTATCATCACTATATTATTGAATAAATTTTTTGCTTATAAAAGGGATTAACATTTAATGATCCATTTTAATTTCATTATGATTATTAATATTAATATTTGAATCTTTATAAATATCTTAACATTTAATTTAAGGCGTATTTTAATTCTAAATATCAATTTGAAGCATTTTTTTACTATTTGAAATAGCTAGAATTTTTTCTATGTTACTAGTACTTTGTTTTTTTTCTAAAAAGTAATCCTTAGAAATTATTATTTCTTCATTCTAACTATATTCCTAGATTATTTTTTTAAATTCAGTTAATTTTTATTTTTTAACAAAGCTTTTATGGAAAAGAATTTTTTCGTTTTTTTCGCATATAAAACATAGTACAAAAATCCATAATATTTAAAAAAAAAAGTAAAATTAAAAAACCAATCTAAACTTTCTAAATATATAAGCATATATACAGTTAAAGGAGTTATTATTTTTAAAGTTCTCAAAAACCATAAATAAAATATTGGTAATTGAAAAATCTAATATATATAAAACCAATATGAAAAAAATTAAATGTAAACTTCTTAATAATCTGTTTCTTTAAAAGTATATTTCAATTATCTAATAACCAATATAATTAATACATCATAAACAGATGTTTAAATTATCAAAACTATAATAATTTAATTAAATGTTTATGTTTTAAACAAAAGAATTACAATAGAAACAATGCTATTAACAATAATTAACATAAGATTTATTGAATAAAATTAAAAATAAAATTTAATAAGAACAAAAGCACCGATTTAATAAAAGAGTATAAAAATAATAATTAATTTATTTTGTTTAAATTTCAAATTATTATAACTTTTTTGTTCTAATTGATTTTTAAATTATAAATTAATCTTTGATTTAAAAACATTTAAGTTAGAAAAAAGTAATTCTTTTGCATTTTTTTTAATTTCTAACAAAGATATAATGATTTTTTACATTAATATATTTTTTTAAAAATATTTAATATATAAATATAAAAAATATAATATTTATATGTATATATAAAAATATATAT
>NW_004087783.1:0-8899 GCF_000220395.1 Ichthyophthirius multifiliis
TATTTTTGGAGATTTATTATTTATAAATTTAATTTATTTTGATTTTTTTCTTTCTTTTTATTTTACTAAATTATAATTAGCATTTTATTTTCTATATTATTAAAATTAATTTTTAAATTTATTTAATTATTTTAAGGATATTTTGCTTAGGATGATTTATCCCATTTTTTAATTTTATTTTCAATTTCTTTTGTAAATTATAAATTATTTTCTATAAAAATTAATTATAAAATCTTTAATAATTGATTTTTTTGTTAATAATTTAATTAAAAAATAATAACATTTTATTTTATTTTTAAATAAAAATATTAATTAATTAATAATTTACTTATATAATGAAAATTCATATTTTCATAAAAAATAAAAAATTGTTCTTTTAAATTTTTTATAATTAATATAATTATAAAATATTAAATTTATACATATATCTATTTACTTTTTTTAATTAATTTGAAATTTTTATTTTACAAAATCTTTTATATTTTTTATTTATTTGTAAAAAAACAAAAGTTAAAGATTAAAATTCTATTATTTTAATTATTTTTATTAAATTTTAAGTATTTTTTGTTTTTAAATATATTATTTCTATTATTAAAAACATTATTATCTTTTATTTTATATTTAAAATTATTTAAACCTTAATATTTCTAAAACAATTTAAAATATTTATTAAATTATTAATTTTATCTAATTTACTATAAGTATTTATTTTAATTTTATTTGTTTAATTTAACAATTTATTACTTAAATCCTAATTATATAAAATACTTTTTATTTATTTATATTTTAAACAAATGTTCTATTTTTATTTTTTATTATAAAAACTCTAAAAATTGTCAAAATATCTACAAAAATTAAACACAATATTTTATTTTTTTAAAAAAATTATATTTTAAGAATTCTAAATTAAAATTATTATTATTTTATATATTAAAAAATAAAAAAAATATTTTTATATAATTAATAATGTTATTATTCTTATTTAAATAATTATATCTTTTATGAATTTTATTTCTATTTTATTAGTTTATTTGAAGTATGTTTTTATTATTAAATTTAAAAATATTATAAATTTATTATTATATTAATACAATTGTATTTTAAAAAATATTATAAATTTGATGTGTTTTATATATAATAATTTAAACATAAAATTTTTTAATTATTTTAAATTTCTATGTCCTGTAATTAATAAAATTTATTTTTAATGATAATAATGTTTATAAACAAGCATTTCATTGTTTATTTTATGTAATTCTTAATTCTTTAATCAAAATATGATATCATGTTTACAAAATTTAAACTTTTTAATTTTTATCTGAAATATATAAAAATTTCTTACATTTTTAAATTTAAATTTTTAATATATTATTTTAAATATGTATTATATTAATTTATTCTAAATCATAAAATTAGTAAAAATAAAATAGATATTTAATTTACAATCCTAGTTATACGCTAAAATATTTAACTTAATTTGGGTATTGTAAAAAAAAAGAAAGCATTAATACTTGTAAACATATTCTAAATTTATTTAAAAATAATTATATATTATAAAATAATTATAAAATTTAACAAAAAAAAATATTAATATATATAAATATGTTATAATTAATAAATATATATAAATATATAAATATATATAAATATATATATATATATATATTTATATATTTATTTATCTTTTTATATATATACATTATGTATTTATCTTTTTTTACATCTATAATTGTCTTTACTAAATAAATTTAATTTATATATAATTTTTAAATATTTATATTTTTATTCCATTTAAAGTTTAAATTTAATATATTTTTTTATATTTTTATTTAAATGTAAATTTTTTTTTTATAATTTGCTTATACTTAAATTTTTTTTTTTCAAGTATATTTTATGTTATATAATTATAAAAACTTTTTTAAACATTTTATAAAATATATAATTTTATTGAATTTTTTATTATAATTTTTTTTTAGTTAAGATTATATTAATAATTTAAAGTATTTTTAATATTTAATAATTAATATTTTTTATAATTCTTAATATCAAATAAATATGCTTTATGGTATAATATTTTACATCTTTTTCAAGCATAAATTTAATTTTTTTTTATATATATTTTAAATAATAGTATCAAAAAAAAATCATAGTATTATTATTTATTTTATATTTTAAGATTTTTTTTATTATTTTTTTATAAGATTTTGTAATTTTATTTAAATAATTTTTTGTTTTTATGAATATATATTTTAATAAAAATATTTAAATTTAAAATTAATAATTCTGATTTATTTTAAAAAAAAATTAATAAGAAATAACGAAATTATTTATATAAACCAATTTGAAAAATTTCAAACAAATCAATATAATTTTTATACATATTTATTTTTTTAATTATATTTTATATCAATAAGTTTTTATATATTACTTCAAATTTTTACTTTTATATTTTGTCGTTTTGCCTTTACTTTTTAGGAACAAACATATGTGAATAAAACACTTGAATTACTAAATATAATAACACTTTGTCACATTAAGGATGCTTTTCGTAGTTATTTATATGCGTTCTATTTGGTTGTAGTGATTATGAATACTGTTTATTTAGGGGATATATTACCTACGAATAAAAAATATAGAGTGCTACATATACTATATTTTTTGTGTTTTATTGTATAACATTTGCGCACGTGTATAATTTTAAAGCGATAATTAGTATTAATCAAGGACTAAATTAAAATAAAAGATAGTTTCGGTATATAGTAGATGCTTTTTTAGCAGATATTTTTATACGAAAAATATTAATAAGTAAATTAGCGAATCTTTAGTCAAATTAAACTAAATAAATAATTGTATAGAATGTAAACTAAATAATAAAATCTGCAAATAATCATGCAAATTTGATTTATAATTAATTTATTATGAAGAAGGTGTGAAAATCAATTTATAATATAATTTTTTTAAAATGAATTATTTTTTAATAAAATAATTCTAATTAAAGATAATATTTACATTAGAAACTAGTATATATAATTGAGTTGTTTTTTGGAAAATATTTAAATTTATTTATTAGAAAAAATAATTAAAAAAAATATTAAATATATTCTTATATATTAAAAATAAAAAAATACTTAATATATATATAAAATATATAGTTTTTGTTTTCTAAATAAAAAATCTCAATATATATTTATTTAAATATTATTTTATTTTCTTCTGAAAATTAAGTAATAATATTGCCATCGCATCTAATTTGATACCATAAATTCCAATAGTATATTAATCAACCTAATCTTTACCCAAAATAACATACATAATTATCTCTAAAAGGCCAAGACTTGGTCAGATAATCTGTTTTTTTGTTAAACTCCCACAACTAAATCTCAAGATTTCTTATTTTAATTATCATAAATATATTTTATATTTAACCTTAAAATGCCTACATATCAAACTGTTTCATTAAGCAAATGATGTAAAATGTCAAAAAAAAATTGATTTAATTCTTAATTTTTTCATATTACCCATTTCTAATATATATTAAAATAATATATAAAGGTTAAAATTATCTAAAATAAAAAATATCTAAAATATGATTTTTCATTATTTTCTTCGATTTCATTCATATATATTATTATTAAAACTTTAATTTAATGCTTCAGAAGCTTCTTCATCTTCTAATTTTATTTTCCAAAATTAATTTTATTATTATTAATCTAATTTTTTCAACAAACAAACAAATACAAAAAAAGAAATGAAAATATAAAAACATTCAAATTATATTAATATGAAAATCTAGTTTTTTACATGCAAATTCAATAATATTATATTGTTTTTTTTAATTTGTTTTAAATATATTCTCATTGTATTTTCATAATAAAGATATGAATATAATAAATAAAAAATAAAAATATGTTGCAATAATTTTTTTTTTCACATTTGTGAATATTTATATAAATAATTAAAATTATTATCTAAAGTTTTTAAGATAATTAATTGTTCAAATTTATTTATTATTTTCTTATTTTTTTTGAGTAGTAAAATTGAAAATAAAATATAAGATGAATTTAATATATATATAGTTAAAAGAATAGTATTTTTATTTCTTATGAAAATAAGAAATAATCAATCTATTTATTATAAATTACATTAATAAATAATATTTTTTTTAGGAATAAAACATTAATATATAAAGATATTTATTACATTTTTTTTTAGATATTATTATTTTTAAAAAATTATATAAATAATACAAATATTATTAATGAAAAAAAAAAAAAAAAAGATTTTTAATTTATAAAATTTCATTAATATTTTTTTTTAATTAAAAAAAAAATTAAGTACAAATAATCTCATAAACGAAAAATATTTTAATAGTTTATTCATAAAAAATAAATAAATTAATCTTTAAATTTACATTTAATGCAAATAACTTATAAATATTATTTTTATTTATAAATCAATTTTCATATATTAAAATACAAAAATTTTTAAGATTTTATTCATTTAATATATTAATATATTAATATATTTTGATTCGTATATAAATTTGAATAAATAAAATTCTTTATTATCTTTAGATAATTTAATTTTGATTATAAAATGATTAAAAAAAAAAATAATGCTTAAAATAAATAACTATAAGCAAAATAAATCAAAATGACTATGAATTATTTCTAACCTTTATAATATTTTATATAGTAAATTAATTTAAAAATAAATATATAATGATGCAAAATAATATATTTTTATTAAATTAAAAAAATATAAATATATAAAAAACCTTAAAATATAAATACGTATATATATATATATATTTAATATAAAACAAAACAAATTATATAAAATAATAAAGATTATAAATATATTATTTAAAAAAATCTTAACAAAATTATATAAGAAGAAAAATGATAAAAATAAATGTATATTTATATTAAAATAATACATAATAAATATTTTTAAAATATTTATTTATTGTAAAATAATATATAATTTATTGCTATAAATTAAATAAAAAACTAATATATATCTTTATAAATTAAAATATATATATATATATATATATATATATATATGTATTAAAACTATATTAATTTTTTCGTATTAAAAATATTTAAATATTTTATAATGTATAAAAGAATTATTAATAAACATGAAAACTATATATAATAATAAATAAAATAAAGATTAAATATAAAAATATTAAAATAAAAAAAATAAAATTTATAAAATCAATTAATAATATAATATAAATATTCAAACATTTACAAAATTAAATTAAATTAATTCATATAATTTAAATTAATAAAAAATATTATTAATTAAAATAGGTAAGTATATTTAGTTTTTTTTTTTTTATACATTGAAACATTTTATATTTAATTTTTTTCATAAAAATCTATTAAAGAAAATATCTTTATTTTTTCTTTTTGAATTTAAATTAAAATAATTAAAATTATTATATATAGTTTTTATAAATATCCATTATTAAAAATTTAATTTTTTTAGAGTTATAAAAAAAAAAAGATACATAAAAAGAATTTAAACATCAAAAAATTATTAATATATTTCTAATATCATTTTATTATTAGGTTTTTAGCCGATTAAATAAAAAAAAACTATGATATACATGAATCATAAAAAAAAAAAAAAAAATATTATTTATATATTTCATTTATTTTAAAATCTTTTTATATGATTAAATTATTCTCAAATTTCTAGAAATTATAAGTTCTCAATAATTTTTTTCTCCCAAATTAACAAAAAAAGATTATTTTATATTATTTTATGAATTTCGTCATCCATATTATCTTCGTGAATTTTATTCTCTTTTTTAAAAAAAAAGTTTTAATGTTAATATAGTTCCCTAATGTTATTAATAATAAACCTTTTTTTTATATACAACATTTATTCAAGAGTTCAATTATTTTCCAGTCAATATTTTATATTTTATCACTTACATAATTAATTTCATTTTAGCTTTCTAGAGTTTTATCTGTTATGTTATGATATTGTTTATTTTTTATTTTATTTTGTTTATTCTTTCAACCGATTTAACTAAAAAATTTTGATTAAGGGGGGAGGGGGTAAGAATATATTAGGGCACTTATTTGTAAATATAATTGATATGATTTTTGATGAAGAAAAATATTATAGTTCCATAAGTAAGTGAACTGAAAATTAATAGATTTCAAAAATAGGAATTTGTTTTTAAAAGTGATACTTTATTTTGGAGTTTAATTTATAATATGTGAATCGAATTTTTTAGTTATTTAAGATTTTTTTTAAATGAGAGGTTACCATATAGAATTATACATAGGTATTTATATTCTTGTACTATGGGGAAGAGTTGGATGTTGTAGTTATATTGATTATATGTCTTTCTGTTTCTGAAAAAGAATTCCTGATTTTTGTTAGTTTATGATAATAGTATTGTTTTTTATTTCGTTTGTTAATTGTGTTTATACATATATTAAGGTAGTAGAAGTTTTTAAAAATGATGGCTATGTCATCTGCATATAGAAATATGCATTACGTGTCTATTTTATTGTTAATTAACAAAAGAATTAAAGAGTCAATAAATATGTCCAAAAAAAATGGACTTAATATTGATCCTTGTGGGACTCCTTTGAGACTTCTTTGAAACTTTTGTTAACAATTCTAAAATAAGATTTTTTAAGAAGAAAATTTAATAGAGAAAATTCGTCATTAGTGAATATATTTATTTTCTTAATTTTAATTTAGATCTTATGTTACTTTTATTTTTTAAGTATGTTAAAGAGTATTTGTTTTGATTTGTGATGTATTTTTTTATTCGTTAGGTTTTTTATATATAATTTTTTTAAAAAAGGTTTATTTATTTGTTTAATTTATAAACTGAAAAAAATAAAAAAATACTATTATTTGTTATTTTAAGAGTTATGATTTTCAATGTCATTATTATATTTTATGAAAAGTCAATTTCTCTTCATATTTCTTTAATTTTTTAAATAGAAACTATGTTTCTTTTATATTTCTTAGTTAATTTTTGATAATTTGGAGTATGTTTCCTTATTTTACTTTAAAAATATTTTTTATGTTTGGATAGATTAAGAAGAAAAAAGTTTTGAGTGTCTGAGATTAAAAAAAGAACATAAAATTTCTTTTAGGATAAGAATTTGGTATTTATTTTATGCGGAGGCTTATTGATTTTAAATGTAAGCTTTTTGGAAAGAGTTATATTTTTAACAGTATTATTTTTGGTAAGAGAAGGTAATTAAGTTATTTTAAAGTTTAATATTTTCACAAATTTCTAAATCAGATATGACTTGTATTAAGGAGGGAATAAGCTTAAAGAAAAGAGTGCTAAGGTTTTATTTTTATTAGCTCTCTTAAATGGAATTTTAAGGAATTTTTACGCAAGAGTATTATTATTGGGTTCTTAATCTTTAATGTTGGTAAAAGATTATTAACTCTAACGATATTTCACTTTCGTTTTGTTGTGTTATTTTGCGAAATTTAGGATATTATCGTTAAAATTTTGCTAAAACATCAAAAATGTTTTATGGAAGATTATTAATTAAAGGAGTTTTTAATTCTTATGTGATGATTTCTTTTCAAGTTTATTATATTTGCCTTGATTTATTACTCTTTTATTTATAATGAAAGAATTTCGTAGAGATATCTTTAGATAAATAATAAAATAATTCTTTATAAATAATAAAGCCGATTTGTAAAGAATATTAAGAGAATGAATAAAACAAGAAATAAAATATCCAGACAAAAAAAAAAAAAAAAAAAATTATGATTTTTTGATTTATAAAATAAAATAGAAATAATAGATTTTTTCGAGGAAATTCGTTTAATATATAATATTAATGTATATGAAAATAATAATATTAAGAAAAAAAATAGTTTTTTTTTAATATTTGTAATAAAAAAAAAATAATTTAGGAAAATTAAAATGCATTAATAAATTATTTAAATTTTATTACTCAATTTATATCTTGTTAAAAAACTTAATATAATATTTTTAATATTTTTTATATAATTTTGATTATAAATTATAAAGTCATTAAAAAAATATATATAATATATTTTTTATTAATAAAAATTACATAAATTTTATTATTAAGAATAATTTTTAATTGAAAAAAAAATATATAATAAAAAATTAAGGAAAATTTTATATTAAAAAAAAATAAAATATTTTATTTTTTTATATTATAAATAAATAATAAATAGATATATAAGAAATATAAATAAAATATATAAATATAATAGTTTATAAATATTTAATAAATATAAATATATATAAATAAATATATAAATATATATAAGAGTATTTTATATTTATATATATATATATTTTTTTATATTTATAATTATTTTTTTTAATCTAATCGAATTAAAATTAGATATAATATATTATATACAAATATATTTATTTTCTTTAAATAATTAAACTTATTGAATCAATATAAAATACAATAACTTTATTATTAAAATTTAAATATAATTATATAAATATATTTTTTTTTTTAAAAAAAATATTTTAAATTTTATTTCGGTTTAATATATAATTAAAATTATAAATTATATAAAATTAATAATTTAGATTATAAATATTTTTCTATTTTATAAAGAACTTTAAAAAAAATATATATAAACATTGTAATAAAAAAATAAATATATAATAAGAATATTTTTGATAGTAATTTATAGAAATTAATTTAAAAATGTTTGATTAATTTATTATAAATTAATTTATTTTTAAAAATTAACTATTTATATTTACTTATAATATTATTCATTATAATAATCCAAAAATTAAGATATAAATATTATAAATTTAAATTATTGATAATTATAAAATAAATAATATATAATATAAAGATTTTTAAAAAAAAAAAAAAATAAAATTAGA
>NW_004086482.1:0-11722 GCF_000220395.1 Ichthyophthirius multifiliis
AAATAAATTAATATATATATATATATATATATATATATATTTTATTTCTAAATTAAAATAATTAAAATTTAATTATTATATATATTTTTTATAAATATTAAATGACTTTTTATTATTTTTTTATATTTATATTTTTATTAATAATATCATTAATAAACTTTTTTCTTAAATAATATAAACGTATTTTTATTTATTTTGATTTAATTTAAAATAATATATTATTTAAATATATATGGAATGATTATATTAATTAATAAATAAATTTATTTATATGAAATATATAATATGATTATTTAATAAATAATAATGTAGTTATATTATTAGTAATAATAAAACCCTATATATTAATTTACTTATTATATTATTCTATCTTATCATATTTTTTTATATATTAATCATCTTATTTAAAAATTAATAAATTAATTTTTAATTTAAAAAAATAAAATATAGAAGAAAATTATTAAAAAATATATTATATAATTATTAGAAAATAAAAAAATATCATTAAATTGATTTTTTATAAAAAAAAAAAAAAAATAGTAAATATTAAAATTAACAAATATAAGAATTTTTTTATATTAATAAATGGATAATAATCTTATAATAGATAACACATAAAACGAAAAAAAAAGAGAGGAAGACCTAAAGGTTCTAAAAATAAACAAAAATATCTTATTTAAACAGAGCAAAAAATTACAAAGTATATTATTTTAATTAAATAAAAAATTATTATTCTATAATAATTATGCAAACAAAGAATTTTTATTATATTATTTATTTAAACAAATAAAGATTAATTATTTTTGATTATATAATTACAAAAAAAATCATTACTTAATAAAAATAACATAATAATCAATATTATAAAAAAAATTTTGTTATTTATACAATATAAATATATTTTTTATTTTAAAAAAGTAATTATGATCAATGCTATTTAGATAAGAATATATAAAATAAACAATAAGAATATATGCTAACAATGAAACCAAAAAATAATAAATGTTATTATCAATTATATATTACTGTAAATTATAAACCAATGTAAATTAATATAAAATATTATAGTAAAATTATTAAATATATATATTCATATTTATTAAAAAGATATAATGGCAATAGAAAATAAACTAAAAGTATAGTTCCTAAATTGAATAATGACAGAAAACCATGTTTTCCAGGTTTTATATTAGAATGTGATAGAGTATTAAAAAAAATATATATATATTAATAAAAAAATATTTAAAATAATTAATATAATTATGTTTAAATTTAATTATATAAAAATATAAAAAAGTCGCATTATGAATAAAATAAATACAAATATGAAAAAGAACATAATTAGAAAATAAAAGAATATACAGAACATAATTTGAAAATTGTATACAATTATATTATAATATTTGTATATTTCCTTTAATATTTAAATGAAATTATAATGAAAAAAATATATTAAAAAAAAAATATATACAATAAATAATATAAATAAATAAATTAAAATTAGTATATATATTTTTATTAATTATATAAATATATATAAAAATATATATATATGTTTATATTTAAATTTTTCTAATTTTAATTGTATATATTTATATATATAAATTAAATTTATTTATATATATATATTATATATTTAATATATATATATTTTTTTTAAAGTATTAACCTAAACCTGGAAAAAGACATAATTATTGTTGTGTATGTAAATAAAATTATGAAGAATATTTGACAGTAAAACGTAAAAATTAAAATTAAAATTATATTAAATTTTTTATATAGCACATATAATCTGATATTCATAAAAATAGTTATTCAAGTAATGAATTTCTTAAATTAATAAATGAAATTAGTAACATGTTTAAATAATTGCAAAATAGCTAATAAGAAACATACTATAAAAAATAAAATTATAATATTGAGTAAACTTTCAATAATTAATAATATGATTTACCATAACTATTATATGATAATACACAAATGTTAAATATATAAACATTTAATAAAATGATGTAAAATTTATATATATTATATTTATTAAAAAAAATAGAAATTATAATTAATAAAGTTTATACTTTAATTATTAATAATAATAATAATAATAATAATAATAATAATATTAATAATAATAATAATAATAACAATACACTATGTCTTTAAAAAACATAAATAATTCTTATAAAATAATCTAATAATTACCTTAATAAGATTCTTAAATATAATATGATAAATAATAAAATTTATTTAATATTTTTCCAAACAATCATAACTAAATTTTAATGCAATAAAACAACATTTTCCTTATATAAGATACTTAAAAGCCTATAATCGGATCTATTTAATAATAGCAAGAATAATAATATACAAATAATGGTTTAGCATAATTAAATAATATGACTTAATTTTAAAATCAGTATTATATTGATTTAGAGGAATAAAAAGGAAATAATAACGAATTATATGAATAACGTTTAAACATTAAAAGATAAGGAAACTAAATTTTAGAATAAAATGATTTATTAAATAATAAATAATATATTTAAAATAATAACGAATATAATTTTTAATATAAAATTGGATAATAATAATTATAATAAAAAAAATAAGAATAGTTTTTATAGCCCAATTAGTAATAATTTTAAAATTAATTCTAATAATAATTATTTCCATCTTAATTTTAAAATTAATAACATTTTTAAATTGCACACCCTTAATTTTATTAGAATTATTAAGGATATTGTTGAAGACTACATTTTTTTAAAAAAATAAAAATAAAAATATTAATTTTATAAATAAAAAGCTTTTATATATATAAAAAATATAAATATTTATCTCTAAAAATAAAAATTTAATATTTCATATTAAATAAATAAATCTTTAAGTATTTTTATTCTCTAAAAAAAAATAAAACAAAATGAAATACTAAAAAATGTATAATTTCTTCAAACAAAAAACTAATACAAAGCGTTTATTTACTGCTTCTCTTCTAGTAACTAGTGGTTTTTTCGCACAAAGTATATTTACAGACACTCCCCCATAAAAAACAGTATACGCATGGGGATACGGTAATTTCGGATAATTAGGATTAGCAAACGAAAACAATTAATACAGTCCTCAAGAAGTCGAAAAACTATCTGACAGAAACATAATAAAAGTCAAAGCAAATAAATCTGTTTCAATGGCATTATCATAAGATGGTTTTTTTTTTTATAAAAAATATAAAACTAATATATATATATATATAATTAAATATATAGGTAAAGTATATACATGGGGTAAAAACAAAGGAGGAATTCTAGGTCATTATGACATAACTTCATTTAATATGATTCAACCTGAGTTAGTCGAGAAGCTAGAAAACATATAAATAAAATAAATTTCTTGTGGACCTTTTCATATGGCCGCAATTTCTTAAGATGGTGAACTTTATACTTGGGGAAATAAAGACCATGGAAAATTAGGACATGAAATATAATAAAAAAGTAATAAAGTAGAAATCAAAAGAGGTAATTAAAACTATGATTATGCAGAAGGAAGTATGCTACCAACTAAGGTATAAAGTTTAAATGGAATAAAATGTAAATAAGTGTCTTGTGGAGGCTAATTTACTGTAGTATTAACAGAAAATGGAGAGGTATAAATAAAAAAATAAAAGGAAAACAAAAAAAAAGGAAAAATAAAAATAAAAATAAAGGTTTATTCCTTTGGTAATAGTATGAAAGGACAATTAGGATATTAATCAGAAGAAACGGGCAATTTCTAGCCTAAGAAAATACCCGATTTGTAAAACATTATAAATATTGATTGTGGTTAATAATTTTCAGCAGCAGTAAGTTCCTCAGGAAAAGTATATACATGGGGAAATAATGATCATGGATAATTAGGAAATAATTAAAGTATTTATTAAGCTCGTCCAAATTAAGTTACTGGCTTTGGAGGGAACAAAATAATAAATATTTCTTGTGGGGATAATTTCATAGCTGCATTATCTAATGAAGGAAAATTATTTACGTAAATATAAATAAATATTATATATAAGTATAATTATATATAATATATATATATAAATATATATATATATGTATTATAAGATGGGGATATGGTAATGATGGATAATTAGGACATAGTAATAGAAATGATTTATATGCCCCTAAATAAATTGAATTTAAAGAAAAAATCATTAAAGTTGATTGTGGAGGTACTCATACAGCATTTCTTACTTAAAATAATTAATTGTATTTATTTGGAAGAGGAAATGAAGTAATATATATTTATTTTTTATTTATTTATATATCAAATTGTTTTAGGGATAATTAGGTATAGGAGAAAATATAGAAAGTGAAGCTGCTATAAGAACTACACCAAAAATTGTTGAATTTTTTAAAAAAATGAAAGTTGTAGATGTAACTTGTGGAGGAGAGTATACATTAGCCATAACTGAGTGAAAAAAAATCAAAAATAGATAAATATATTAAAAATATTATATATATAAATATTTATTTATATATATAAATAAATTTATTAATATATATAAATATTTTTTTATATTTATTCATAATTTATTATGTTCATTCTTTAAAAATCATCATTATTGTTTACATTAAATAAATATCATATTTCTATGTTTAATTATCATTAAAAATTTAGAAAATAGCTTTGTGATCTTTTTTGTTATAATTAACCTTTACCCAAATATTACATTAATTATCTTTCAAAAAATACTAACCGCCCATAACCTAAAACCCTGCAAAAATATCACTATTTCCCATATTAATAAAATAAGGGAAATAATTAGCATAATCATACTAACTACTTGCAATATTTTTGTCAACCTAGATTTCTTCTGAACTAATAAATTTATATATATATTATAAATATATAAATATATATATAAAAAAAAATAATAATTATTTATATATATATATATATATATAATATATATTTATATATTTATATTTATTTTACGTTATATAACTATTATTGATAGAATTAAAAATATTATTTAATTATTATACTTCAACATTTTTTATCGGTTATAAATATTTATTTATACTATTAGGTAGTGCAAAATTTGCAATTTAATTATTTTATTAATAGCTATAACTAACTTAAGCTTAAATTATTCTATATGGAATTTACATAAACTCAATAATTAATTCTTATTAATATTATTAATTAGCCTCAAATATATTTACCATAATATTTGGTTTTTTATAAAGTTGTACTGATTAATCGCCAAAATATTCGATTTTTATATTATTTAAAGCCACATTTAAGCTTTTATTTTCAAAGAAAATTCTTAATAGTAAATAAGTCTTATCATCAATATCTTTTTATTCACAAACAACTCCTATATTCAAATAATCGTCTTAATATAATACCATTTTATTTTTAAGACATCCTTTTTTAAATCTATATAAACTATTAGAATTTAAAGTTTAAAGTTAGCTAAAAATATCTGAATTAAACCTAACAATTTTAGGTATTAAAACTTTATTTTCTTTCTAAAAATTTCTTTAAGGGGAATAATAATTTTCTATATAACTAGATTTTTAATCCTAATTAGGTGACAAATAAGTCTTAAACTATTTTTAATCTTATAAATAAGACTATTATTAAGAAAAAGGCTTTTCTGGTGAAATAACTGTCTTTGTTTTTAAAGTTGATAAAAGTAAATTATTCTCTTTTTTTAAAAGTACTACATTTCTACTCATTTGAGCTTCTTTTTTGGCGTGATTATTTTTTAGACTTTCCATATTTTAATTACAGAAATGTAACTCGTTTAGGATATGTTTTTCTTTTAATTCCAAATCTTTTTAAAGGAAATTTTTTTCCTTTTATATTTCTTAATCTTTTTCTTATATTTTTTTACTTAATAAATTATTTTACATTATTAATTCTTCTATATTTTATGTATGATTTTCTTCATTTTATTTTATTTTTATGATTTCATTTCTCATTTAAATATTATTGTTTTCCATTTCTTTTTTTCCCAAATAAGTTCCTTAATGTCTTCCATTAATTTCTCATTTTCATTTTTTAAATTTTTTAAATCATTAATTTCCTTTTGGCTAATTTCGCCCACTTCGAATACTCTTTCGATTTCATTTTTATATTCGAAATTTAACATTTCCAATTTATTTTCTAATTCTTTTTTTTCTTTCTATTATTCATTTATTATCCTCTAAAAATCCTAAATCTATCCTTAATACTAATTTAGTTGATTTTGATTATTTCTTTTCATATTTTCAATAGTTTCCATTAATTTTTCTTATTTCTTATCTTATTATTCTATATATACTTCCATTTTCCTTATTTCCTATTGTTTTTCCCCAATCCTTTACATTAATTCATTAGTATAAATATCTTTTTACATTAGATTTTCCTATAAGATTTAACTTTCATTTCCAAATTCCTTCTTATTAGCTAAATTATCATTAATTTTTTACAGTTCTAAATTAACTTAAATCAACTCATTTATTTTTCCTTCCCTTCCCTTCATTTATTCTTATAAAACTTCAAATTTTCCTTTCAAATCCATAAATTTATCTTCTTTATCTTTCAGTAGTTAAATTGAGAATCCTTTATCTTGATTTTTCTTTAATTTTAACTCATTTTCTAACTCCAATACCTTCATATCTTTATCCAAAATTTCCTACTAAATTCTCAACACTTCATTTTATAATGAAGTGTTTTATTTTTGTAAATTTTCTAATTATAAAAATTATTATTTCTGGCTTTTATTGATATAATCATCTAATTAACTTTTAGTTTTTTCATTTTCTTTCTCCAACTAGGCTTTTTTTTCTTAAAAAATATGCATTTATTCTATTTTAGTCATTTCATATTATTTAATTATCTACTTATATTATTCTAAATCTTTATATTACTACTCATTAGTATTTTTTTACGCAAAAACAATCTAATCTTTCTCCCTTAATCTTTTTTCCAAAAACAATTTCTCATTTTTCCATTCCTTTTCTTTTTTTAAATTTTCTTATATTTTTTCATTTATTTACAATTCCAATTCCCGAATTTTTATTGCCTATTTATTATTTTCCATTTATAATTTTATTTAATCCATTTCAAATTATTTACTTAAAAGTAAATTTTGGCTTTAATTTATTTATACTCTACTTTAAGAATTTCTCATTTATTATGAATTTTCTCCAAAAATTTTCCTTTTTTAAACAATTTAATTAGAGTTGAAATTCACCTATTCAAACCCTTCCAAAAATTGATTTTTTGCCTCATAAAACTCTTCTTTTTCGAAATAACTTTTCAGTTTATCTTAATTATATTTTTAACTATCTTCCTCAAAATTAACATACTTCTTTTTTTATTAAATATTTTAACTTTATAATTCACTCTTTTTTTAAATAAAATCATCTTCATTACATTAACTTTTTGTATATTCATCTAATTAATTCTAAGATTATTACATTTATATTTGTTTTTATGATAATTACGATTTTTAATCTTAAGAATATAATAATTGTTATTTAATTTTTTATTCTTCTTCGTATTATTATTATCTAATTATTTCTTCGTCTTATTTTAGTTACCTTATTCTATCTTCTTCATATTATATTTATTATTATTATAATTACCTTTTTTTTTCTTCTTCTTATTGCTATTTTTTTCTTTTTTCATCTTATATTTGTTATTATAATCTTTTTTCTTCTTCCTCGTGTTATTTTTTTCTTTAAGCTTCTTCTTAATACTATTAATTTATTTTCTCTTATTATTGCTAAATTTTCCTTTATTCTTCATCTTTTTATTATTATAATTTCTTCTACCTTTCTTTTTCTTCTTATTATTGTTATTTTTTCTATTCTTCTTCATATTATTATTATTATAATTTCCTTTTCCTTTCTTCTTCTTATTATTGTTATTTTTTCTATTCTTCTTCATATTATTATAATTTCTTCTACCTTTCTTTTTCTTCTTATTATTGTTATTTTTTCTATTCTTCTTCATATTATTATTATTATAATTTCCTTTTCCTTTCTTCTTCTTATTATTGTTATTTTTTCTATTCTTCTTCATATTATTTTATTTTTCTTTATTCATCTTCCTTTTATTATTTTATTCTATTTTTTTCTTAATCAATTTATTTTAATCTCTCTTCTTCTTCATATAATTATTAAGATTTCATTATTTTCTCTTCTTCCTCCTCTTTTTGTTGCTTACTTTTCTATCTTTACGACTCATTTAGTTATTAATTAGATTTCTAATCATTATACTACTACTAACTTAATTATTAATGCGATTTTTCTTAACCTTTCACTATTTAAATAATTTCATTTTTTAACTCAATAAAGCTAATTTTCTATTAATTTAAATTTTCTAATGCTTATAAAATTTACAGACATACATCTGATTCATCTATAATAATTTCCATTAATTCATTATTTAAATTATCATCAGCCAAACATTAATCTGCAAATTATTAAAACTCATTAATTTACATTTCATATATTTATAACATATCATTATCATAATTCTATTCATTTCCATATTCAAGTAATTCACAAAGTAGATTTTTTACATTATCGTGTTCTTATAATTTTAAATAAATTTCTTTCGTTTATTAATTTATTTAAAGTCCTCCTTTTGTAGTAGTTTCTTCTTTATTAGTACTTTTCTCTATTTTTTATTCTTCTATTTTTTATTCATTTTTTTGTAATTTTCCATTAACAATTTTTTTTTTATCTTCATCTTTATAAATTTATAGCTATTTTTTTATTTTTTATTTTTATATTAAAAAAATAATAAAAATACTTTATCAGAAAACTTCACCCCTTCTTTCTTTAATTAATTGAAAATTCTTACGAATTTCGAAGGCTAATTTTCGTCTAATAAATCTTAAGGAAACCATAAAGCCCACATATAAAAAGATTCCAAAATGCAAACATAAAAAGTATTTGAAATAGTTTCCTATTCTTTTGTAGGATTTTTATATAAAATCTATGTCGGCTTTTTCACTTTTGCATATTAAGCTAACTTATCTAAAAAATCTCCTTCCTATATTGATAATGTAAAATACTCAAAACATACTTCCATGCATAGTTTTAGAAAATAAACTGCTCCTAAACGGGCATAAGGCTTATATTATTATCCGTTTATTATTGCGTTTAAATTTTCAAGAAGATTTGGTATTATTTCCACATTTTATGCTTTAAGTTACTTGGTATATATTTTGGCTTCATTCCATGTCTTTTTGTCTTCTAATAATTTAGCTAATTAATTGCATTCCATATTTCTTATATAACTATTTATATGATTATGTATATATATATATATATTATATAGTTTTTTTTTTATTTTTTGATAAAAATATTTAAGTTGTACAAATTATTTTATTTGTTATATAAATTAAATATTTTTTATTTATTTATAAACAAATTAAATATATATATATAAATTTATTTTTTAATATTATTCAATTTCATTTATTTTTATATAAAAAAAAATGGCATAATAATTAAATAAATATCTAGAAAATTTATCAAATAAATTTGAATTTATTGAAGCAATAATTATTTTAGATAAAGAAGATTTTTAAGTAGGAGAATATTATAAAAGAGAAGAATCAAAATATAAGCTTTCAGCCATAATGCTTAATACAGTGTTTAATTAAGCAAATGATAATTTATTAAAACTTGAAAAAATAAAAACTAATTCAATGACATTAATGTATTAAGATTACCTAATTTATATTGAAAACTATGATAATTTAAAGATCTCTATTATTTGTTAAAAAGATGCTAATTTAGGACTTTTATATTAAATTGTAGAGGACATAAAAGTACCTTTAAATTAAGTTAATTAAATGATAGAAAAAACAAAATGAGAATAATTTATTTTCATATTTAAATATAAATCTATTATTTTTAAATTTAATTAATTTTTTTTGTTTTTTTATATATATAAAAAGTATAATTAATTATTTTAAAATTTATAAAAAAAAATATAAAAAAAAAAGGATTAAATTTATAAAAATATATATATGTATTAAATTACTTTTATTTATTATTAAATGATTTACTAGAAAAAAATTAATATTATATTTTTTATATAAATGTATTTTTTTTTAATTTAATTAAAAAGTTTTAATTTCTTTATTCAATATATTTTTTGTATATTTTCATATAGCCTATGGATATAATCATCTCTTTAAATTTATACATTTCTGAGTTTTTCTTATAAAAAATGATTATTTATATTATTTTTTTTCGATTTAATATCAATTATTTTCATTTAGACTTTTTTTTTTTATTTTTTAATAAATACTAGTTTTCTTTATTTTTATTTTTACATGAATTTTTACTTGAATGATACAAAATAAATTAATCTTAAAGTTTTTCAACTTTTTATATATAGTCATTTTTTTAATTTATACATGGATTATAAAAATAAGTCTTTTTTTTTTTCTTTATTTTAAATTATTTATTTATCATCATTATTATGATTTAAATTTATTATTTGTGTATCTTCTTCTATTTATAATTTTTCTTAAAATTATTCATCATCTTCATTTTAATTTATATTTTATTTATATTATATATCTGGTTTGTATTAATTTTAATCTTATAATTTTAAAGAAGTTTATTATTTTATTATATTTTCACATTGTTTATTCTTTATAAAGATATTAAAAAAATAAAAAAAAAAATTATAGTTTAATACTTTTTGTTAAATTTAAGTAGCTTACTAAAGAAAAATTTATAATAATCCTGCCTTTTTTTTATAAAATTTAATAAAAAAAATAAATTAATATAAAATATTAAAATTTACAAAAGGATCATTTTTTTTATAAATGTTATTATTTTTTTTAATTTCTATTTTTTTTAATGTATACAAATTAATTAAAAAAGATAGACAAAAAAACAACTAAATTAAATAAAAAATACTTTTTTATTTTTTGGATATTTTTATAAAAGTATTGTTATTATCAAATATTTAAATTTTTTTATTAATTTTTTATAAACTTTTTTAAAATCAATAATATTAATTAAATTAAAAAAATAAAAATATATTAATATATATATATATTTATTATATAAATTATTTTATACTTTTTTTTTCTTTATTTATTATATTATTTCTTATGTTTTTCTTTAGTTAAAGTTTATTTTTATAATTTAAAACAATATAAAATAATTTATTTTGTATAATTATTTATTACTCTTGTAACATTAATTATTATTTTTTCTTCTTTTTTACAAACTATTACAAAATTATATTTAATTATCAGCTGTCATTTTTTCAGATTCTTAAACAGAAACATCATTTATATAGTTTCTTTTTGATTTTCTTTTCTTGATAAATTTTTAATATATATTTAATTTCTTTTAATTTATAAAAAAAAAATATTAAATTTTAATTTTTTTTTTATAATGCTCACTTTTACATATTTTCATTAATAAAATATTAGATTTAATAATTTCATTAATTTTTTGTTTATATATAATTTTATAAATATATATATACCTCTTTCATATAAAATAATTCTAGTTTATAATATTTACTCGGGGCTTTGATTCTTTCACTTTTACGAGTTTATTTATCATCTTTATTTTAATAATTTAAATATCTTATTAATTTTTTTGATTTTTTTGTTACAATTTATATAGCTAAAATGATTATCTAACATTTTTGTAGTTTTTTTGTAATTTTTTTTTTTTTATTTTTTATTTAATATTGTTTATTTTTGTTT
>NW_004086481.1:0-11195 GCF_000220395.1 Ichthyophthirius multifiliis
TCATTTTATATTAATATTTAAATAGAGTTCTTTTAAAAATGCGTAACATGGTCAAAAGATTCTCATGGATTATTTGATTATGAAAGTAAAAATGTAGATATAAATAAATACAGAATTGACACAACTTGTTCAATAATGAGAATGAGTTAATTTTAAAAAAATATATATTTAATAAAATATTAATATTAAATTAACATTAATTTAAATAAATATAATATATATATATATAAAGAAAATTAAGAAATAAAAATAATCGATTAAAATTGTAAATTAAATGAATAAGAAGGCTAAATATTAACAAATATAATATAAAAAGATCCAATATAATGTAAAAAAATAAATAAAGAACTTTAATTTTTATTTATTTTTAAATAAAAAGAAACTTATTTTATAAATCCTGCAAAAAATACACAAAACATATAAATAGATACAAATAATACAAGCAATAGTAGTGAAAACGATAAATCTCCAAATAAAAATAAAAAATCTCCCGAAAATAAATTCCATGATACATATTTAGTTATTCGTTCTTTAAAAAAGCCAGATTAAGCAACAGTTTAAAAAGTAAATAAAAATCTATAATGTATATATATTGAAAATAAAAAAAGGGTTTTCCATTATAAATAAACGATTCAATAAAACTTGGACGTATAGAATATTATGTAATAGAAAAAAAAACAAATAACTAATAAATTCAATTAACAAAAGACATATTTTGTGATGTAAAAACAAAATAAAAATATTTTTTTATTTTAAAAAAAATAAAAACAAACAAAAAATATAAAAAGCCTTAATAATATAACTACAATATTGATTTCTAAAAAAAGAAGTACATACTTGTAGAATATGTTTATGTGAAGAAGAATAATGTAAAGAAAATCCATTTATAAACCCATGTAGTTGTAAAGGATCGTGTGAATATATGCATGTTTCTTGTGTTAAATTATGGATAGAAAGTAAAGTACATAAGAAGGTTCTTCCTTTTGTAACTTCATATAAATGGAAGTAAATATATATTTTTTTTATATAATAAAAAAGAAATTATATATAGAAATTTAGAATGCGAAGTTTGTAAACTACCTTTACCAAAAACTATATATATAAATAATAATAAAATGAGTTTGATTGATATTGATAGGCCATACTTACCTGAATAATCATATATTATTATAGAATCTATTTCTAGAGAAAAGAGAGTTTCAAAAGGTTTACATGTAATAACATAGATATTATAGGAAGATGTTGTTAAATTTGTAAAATATTTATTATAATTATAATATTAAAAATAAAATATCAAATAAACAAAATAAGGGAAGAGGACATTCTTGTGAAATAAGAATAACTGATATTTCAGTTAGTAGATTCCATTCATTTATAAAATATGAAGATGATTAGTTTTTAATATTTGATAATAATTCTAAGTTCGGAACTTTAATTAGATTAGATAAAAATTATCCGATTTTATAAGATAAAGTGGCTATTTAAGTTGGAAGAACAGTTATGACTTTAGAGCTTTAATAAACTGTTATTTACACGAATCCGATTTAGAATAAAGGCTTAGGTAATTTAGGATTATAAAATAATATAAATAATTAATTTTTTAGAACTTCTTTAAATATTAATAGTGCTAATTTAATTTAAAATAATAAATAAAATAATAATAATAATGTTTAATAATAATAATAAAATAAAGGTAGTCTAGACTCGGCTGTTAATGGAAAAAATAATAAATAAACGAAAGTTAATACATTTATTATTAGTGCGGCTAATAATATTATAGGTAATTAATTATAAAATAATGCTTAACGACATTAAAATAATATAAATAATAATTAAGGAAATAATCAAAATATAATACATAATAAAAACTTACTTTAAAAAAATAATAGAAATTAAAGAAATTGATTTACTCTTTATTTAATATATATTTTAAAATATTTTTTTTTGTTATTATTATATGAAGATTTTTAAAAATTTTAATATAAAAAAAATATATATATGTATATTATATATATATATATATATATATATATATATATTTTTATATAATCTTTAAAATTTTTTTTTTTTTTTTTTTTTTTTAATTTTTGTTTTTTTATTTATATTTTTTTATTCATTATATAAAAAATTATTATTATATATAATCTTATATTTTTCTTTAAAAAAATTTAAAATAAATATTTATATATTATATATTATGTATATAATAATTTCATTATTATTTAAGAAAATATATTTTAATTATTAATTTTATCTTATTTTTCTTCTATTTTTTTTATTTAAAAAAAATAATAATATTTTTTATTTTATACAATATTTTTAATCATTTTTTAAAAAAAATATAAAGAGATATTTATTTTAATATTTAATATTTTGTTTAAAAATTATAATGAATTTTTTATTTAAAATAAAAATATAAATAAATAAGTATTGAATTTTATATAATCTAATCTTTCATATTTATATTTTTTAGTTTTTAATATATTTTTTAATAAAATGAGAATTATGTTTAATTTATTGAATTTAATGCATTTTTACAATTAATTGCTATTTATTTATTTAATAGACATTAAATTAAATAATTTATATGAAATTTTTTATATATAATATACATAAAGAAAATATTTTTTTTTTTTTATTTATTTTCACATATATATCTCTGTATATATTTATTCATTTAGGGTTAATTTTTTTATTTTATTGTATATGATTTCTTAAAAATTCTACAATTAAAAATATATATTTTATAATTTTTAATATCTTAATTCTTTTATGAAAAATGTTCAATAAATTATTAAAAAAATCAATTAATTCATTATTATTTATATATTTTTATTTGAAATAAATATAATATTTATTAAAAATTAGAAAAAATATTTTTATTTTTTTCATATATAAAACATAGCTCCATTCATTTCTTTTAAAATTATTAATTAACAACTAAGTCTATAACTTTAATTTTATTTTTAAAATACTTTAAAATTTATATAATATTTATATGTACTTTTATTCTTTTAAATTTTCCATTAATATTGTCTATTCTTTAAGTTATTTTGGTTATTTTTCAGATATTTTATCATATAATTATTTATTATTTATTTGTATTGCACAAGTTCCACATTCGCAAGAAAAACTACATTCAAATTCTAAAGGAACAGAGTTTTTTGATAATACTTATGCAAGCATTAAACCGGTTTATGTAGAAATATTAAATTATATGTTTTAATTTTCTATTGATAATATTTAAAAGGTTATATTTTTACTATTTATTGTTATAATTTAATTTTTAAAATTTTCTTTATTTTATTGAATGTTTTACTTTTATGTTTATCTTAGTGTTTATAAGATTGTTTTTCTTATAATATTGTTCATTAAATATAATTTAATAAATATGAAATATTAATATTTATACATATATATTATATATATATATATATATATATATATATATATATATATTTATAAATATTTTAAAAATTTATATTATTTACATTATTAATTATATATAAATAATCTTTGTTTTATAATAATTTAATTTTTAATAAATAATATTCTTTATTATTAATATGATTTTTTTTATTTTCTTCCTTTTAATAAATATTTATATTTAATTTGTAATTTTATTATTATATTATTTATTAAATCTCAATATAATATTTATAATTAGATAAATTAATAATTAAAATAATTTAAAAAATTAATTAAATAAATTTTATATTTTTAACTTATAAATTAAATAATAATAATATAAAAAATATTACAATCTACATAAAAAAATAAAATAAAGCATACAAATCAATAAAAAGTATACATAATAGAAATATTAATATCACACTTAATAGAAATAAAAATTACTAATTTAATGGATACTAAAAATGATATATTAATTAATTTCATATTAAATGATTAAAAAAATTTACAAAAATACATAGATACTTAATCAGTATTTAAATCTTAAAAGAAGTTCACTAAGCTGACTCAAAAGCCCTTATTAAAAGGCGAGTTTTTTTCATATTCGAAAGTACATTAACAATTTAGGCTTTTTTACTTCGAATTATACCCAAACCTAATAATAAAATACTAGGACAAAACTAAATCTCACCAATCAGAATGTGTTTAATGTTAATATTGTAAAATTTAAGAAGATAATCACGTATTTGGTGAAAAATGTGGCATTTGGAATTATTTTATAGAATTTATAAGAGAACGAAATCGTGAAAATAATAACGGACAAATACCAAACACACAAAATGTGGTTAAAAGCTTTGAAAAAGTTTTGCAAATTATAAAATTTTCTACTAAGACATAAAGTCGAAAACCGCATTTTCGATATCTTCTATAGATGCGTAGATTAAAAAAAATGTTCATATATATCCGCGAAAATAATAAATAAGAAAAATATTAGACAAGAATAAAATAATTCATTGAAAATGAAATTTCAATAATGAGAAAAATAACATGTTCTCTTCTGCCGAAATTAAAAAAAGTATATGAAGATGATTTCTATATTTATCTTACTTTCCAGTATTTTCATGGGGATAACCTTTTTAAACTAGTTTCTTAATCAAATTTAGTAGAAATAACTGTTGCGACTTTAATGTATCATCTTTTAAAGGGTTTAAGGGTGATGCATTCTCATAATATTTTCCATGGAAATTTAAAATTGGAGAATATTATTTTTTCTTCTACTTAAAAAGAAAATTAAATTTTTATTATTAATTTTAAATATGCAGACCCTATTATACCCGAATATAGGGAAATGTTAATTAAAAAAGGAACTAATAAATATGTAGCGCCTGAAATTATTAAAGGGAGTCATTTTAATAGTTAAATTGATATTTTTGCATTAGGAGTTTGTTTATATTATATGATCTTTTAATAATATCCATACACTAAAATCGAAAAAGTATTTGAAACTTGGGAATATAACCTTGATTTATCTACTTTATTGAAAATGTAAAACGAAAAAAAAAAGATCCTTAATCAAATCAATAATTATCTGTTTCAGGAATAGATTTTCTACTAAAAATTCTTTCTGAAGACCCAGAATAAAGACCAACAGCAGCTACTGCATTAAATCATCATTGGTTTATTAATTTTACAAATAAAAATAGGGAAAATAAGAAACTTAAAAAGTTTAAAGAAACTCATAATATGACTTCTCTTAAAACTATTTTAGAATTCTCAGAAACATCAGAATGTAAAATTGATTCGTAAACAAAAGTTATATATCCTATTATTTTACCTTCATGCAGAAATTTTAATGTTTAAAATAATACTATTAATACAAATAATAATAATAATACTAATAATAATACTAATAATACTAATAATAATACTAATAATACTAATAATACTAATACTAATAATTCTAACAATTCTAATAATACTAATAATTCAAATTATAATACTAATAATTTAAACAGATTTAATAATCATAATAATTATGATTATGTTAGTGATGATGATAATGAAAAATCTAATTCAGTTTTTTAATTAATGAAAAATTTAGAAAAACTTTCATAGCCGAAGAAATTTTGTTAGTATTAGAAGAGAAAATATAATAAAATACTGTCTTATTCATATAGTCATGATGATAGTTATTTATAATCATAAAATAATGATGTTAAAAATATTGATTAATAATCATATACTAATAATTATATATAAACATAAGAAAATTTGTCATATAGCTCATGATTATGTTTATATAAGTTTTTTTAATTTTTTATTAAAAAAAATTATATGCTACTTTTTGATTAAAATTATATTTTTTAGGAATTTTTATTTATATAAACTATTTTTTTGTTTTAATATATAAGTATAGAAAATATATAAAATTTTCTGATTTGAAATTTTAAAAAGAATAAAAAATTTATATAAAATAAAGGAAAGAAAAAAAAAAAAAAATTAATAAAGCAAACCAACTAAAAAAAGCAAAAAAAACGCACAAATATTATAAAAATATATATATATAAAAAAAAAAACTTAAAAAAAAAAAAACAGAAAAAATGGAAGCAAGAATGACAAAAAGACTTCAAAAAGATTTAGAAGCAATCCAAAAAAATTATAAAGATTAATTCACAGTAATTTTACCGACAAATGATTTGCGCCTATGGTATATAGAATTTACAGCACCAAAAGGTACTGTATTTGCAGATGAGAAATTTAAGTAAAATAAATATATATAATTTATTAAATATCATATTTAAATTATAATATATATTCATATAAATTAAAAAAGACTTCAGTTTAAATTTTCAAGTGAATATGTAAAAAATATTGATTATTATAGAAAAATTATTAAAAAATAAATAAAAAAAAAGCCGATAGAATCACCAGAAGTAATTTTTATTGGAAAAGTACCAGAACACGAGCATATATATTCAAATGGTTTTATATGTCTATCGATTCTATATGATGGTATTATATATTAATAAAATTAAAAATAATAAAAAAAAAGAATGGAGTCCAGCATTAACAGTAGCTTCAGTTTGTCTTTCTATTGTTTCTATGATATCTTCAGCACCAAAAAAAGTATATATATATATATATATATTATTTTATATATTTAATTGTTTAAATTAAAATGTATATATATTAAATAAAGGCAAGACCATTTAACGATGCTGAATTTTGTAAAAGATCTTAAGGAAGAGGTCCAAAAGCATTTTTATGGAGTTATGATGATACTAAATGTTGAAAAATAAAAATAAATGAATAAATAAAATAATAAATAAATAAATATTTTTTTAAAAAATAATTATTTGATTATAAATAATTTATTTAAATAAATAAAAATTAAATTTTATGTAAAAAAAAATTAATTTTTTTTCATTATTTAGAAATAAAAATATATAAAATTAATAATATATTTATATTATTTCAAACCAAAAATACAAAATAAAAAAAAATTATAAATCCATAAAAATATGTATAATAATAATAAAGAAAAATTAATATATATTAATTATATATAAATCATTTTTTTTTTTATATGTTTTATATCTTATATATATTATTTCAGGAATTTATTTTTTCTAATCTATCTAAAACAGGACAGCGTTTATTATTTTTAATATAATCTTTTTAATATTAAGATAAGAATTCTCCATCGAAAGTTGGTACACCAGTAAATAATTCATCTCTTTATTTATAAATTATATTTTTTTCGCCTGGAGCGATAGGTTAATAAAATTATTAATTAGTAGTTAATCCTTAGAAAGGTATAGGTGATTTAATTGTTGTACATTTATAATTATTTCCTAAGGGTTCAGCTTTATTTCCTTTCAGATCTTTATAGTCTTTTTGATAGCTAGTAGTTCCATTAAATGGCATAGCATCAATTGTAGTTCTCTAATGAGATCCTTTAATTGGGATATAGGAAGTTCCCCATTCCAAAAAGTCCCTTTTGTATTAAGATCTACCCATTTGTTAAGGTGTTTCGTACAATCTTTCTGGTTATTTACAAGATTTTGCTTATCCATAAGCATCTTTGTCTGGCTTTTTGTAATCATGGTGATTAATTGATTCACTTTCGAGAGGTTTAGCGTCGCTTTTTTTTCCATCATACATTCCATAGTTAAATTTAATGTCTTGCATGCTCTTCTTAGGGTCATAATCATGTTGATATATTGTTTTGTTTTTAGGTTACTTAAATGGATTTTACAAATGGGAAAATTTAGTAAATTGACACAAGTGTTTACCACATGTACATATATAACAATCACATAATCCTGTGTATATATATAGATATAAACATATTTATTTTAATTAAAAAATTATATTTATATATTATATACCTTATATATGTCTGTAATATATTTCATGTTCACTTACGTATTAATTTACAGTATTTTTCATTTATTAGTCTTTTAGTTTACATTCGTCTTTTTTTATTGTGCTTTGGAGATTAGTTTTACTTCTTTGCATATCTTAAATGGGACTTTTATTAGAAGATTTATTGAGAGCTTGTAATTAGGATGATGTTGATTTTTTCATATTTTTTTTATTTTATTTTTATTTTTATTTTTATATATTTTTTTTTATTTTTTTATTTTTATTCCACCAATTTAATTTGATTTTTTTTTTTTTTTTTTTCTATATATATTAATTTAATGTTATATTTTTTTTTTCAATTATAATTGAATATGGATGGTGAATATTATTTTTTAATTTAGATGCATTTCTCTATAATTTCTTTTAGTGCTTATTATTTTTAAAATTTTTTTGAGTTTTATTTTTCTCCTTTTAATTCGAATTATACTATTTTATTTTTAATTAATTTTTTTATTCATTAAATATTTTTTTTTTTTTTACATGTTTATAATGTAGAATGATTAAATATTAAACAATTATTTTTTTTTAAGAATTTATTATAAAATCATTTTTGTAAAATTATTCGTCTTTATTTTCATATTAAACCCTTTTTTATTAAATTTGAATTAACTAATATTATATATTTTTGATTATTTACTTTTCTTAAATTATTTAATTTTTTTTTTTAATTAAAATCTTATTATTCCTTATATTTTTTTATTTTTTTATTTTTTTTTCAAAAATAAAATTAAAATTAAATTTTTATCTGTATAAAGATTACAGAAAAAAACAAAGAAAAATAATTTTAAAAAGTAATATGTATATATAATTTACTTTTTTTTAGATTTATTCAGCAGCTTCTATTAATGTTTACAATAAACCAGACTTTTTTTATAAAAAAACAATGAAAATATTTTTTAAATATATGTTTTTATAATAAAATAAGAAATATAAAAAAAAGAAAATTTTAAAATACTTTAAATTATATAAATATATACAAATTGATTGTTATTGCAATTTTTTTTTAATTTTTTTTTATTTTCTAATTTAATTAAGTTTCCGCTTTTAGTTAATTTAATACTAATGCCTTATTTTTATTTCTTTTTCTATAAACCTAATTCTTTTGGTATAAATTGATTATGTTTTTCCTTTTTTAAATATTAATAATAATAAATTTAAAATAAAAGAATTGCTTTTATAAATTTATTTTTATACTTTTTTAATTTTTTTTTGCTTTTTTATTTATTATTAATTATTTTTTAAACAATAATTGATTTCTTGTTTATCTGATGATTTTTCTTTTTCTTTATTTTTATTTTTCGATTTTTATCATTATTATTATTTTAATAAAAATAAAAATAAAATTAATAATAATACATTGGACATTAAGCTATTATTATTACTATGCTTAATAAATTTTCTCCTAATGATAAATAGGATTAGGTTTTTTTAATCTATTGCTTTACCTAAACTACATTTTTAAATAATGATAAAAAAAACTTATTTAGTAATAAAAATAATCTTATTTTTTTATGTAAATTAAAAAAATAAATTTTAAATATATATATATAAAAATTAAAAAAAAAACAACAAAAAACAACTATAAATATTTATTCATTAACATATATAAAAATAAAATTTGAACATTAAACATCCCAAAATTACAAGTTTTAAAAAACTCAAATAAAAAACAATTTGCAATTATAATCATTAAAAATAATTTTTAAAATCCAGTTTTCCACAACTTATTATTATAAGTAAAGAATCATAAAAATTCCATAAAGCAAATTAAAAGACTATATTTATAGTATTTATAGAAACTCAAAATAATAAATTTATAAGTTTTATTAAACAAAATGTGTTAAATATAAAAATAAAAAAAATTAAATTACATTTTTTATAGCATTTTTAAAAATTTACAAAAGTTAATGTTTTTCAATATTTTTTTAAGTAATTTACATTTCTATTCTACTTTTTGTTACAAAAGTCTTTTTGTTTATAATTCCCATAAATAAGTTATTTTTTACACCCATAAATACATCTTCAGTTAATAATTTGGTAGAACAATATCTAGTATTCATCAATTAAATTTTATATAATTAAATAAAAAAATAGTATTGAAGACAATTTTGCACATATAAATTGCATTAATAGTTCATAAATAGTATAAAAACATATAAATAGGTATATTCTGAGTATTATTTATTTTAAAATAAAAATTGAGAGATTAAGATAAGAAAATATATTTATGTATTATATATGGATTATAATTAATTGCTATAAAATATATTTTTTTAAATTATACAAAATTTAATAGATTTTTAAAATTAAGATGTATAGATTATATATAGTTATTTATTTAATAATGATAAATATATTTTAAACTAGTACAGTGCCAATTTTTTTTTTTTAACTAAAAGAAATTAATTTTAAAGTAATATTATATATAATATATAAGGTTAATTATTTAATTTTTTGATTTTATAGAATTTTAGTTTTTTTTATTATTCTTGATTTTTATGAATTGTATAGAATTAAATTTTAGTTGTATTTTTTTTATAATATAAAATGTTTTTAAAAGATATTTCTTTATATCTATCTTGAATATTATATTTATTGCATATTTATATATCTTAAAGTTTTTTAATAATTTTATAAAAATAAGTTGTTTGTTTATTATCTTATCTATATTTTTATAAAATTAATTTTATATCAATTAATAATATTATTTTAAATAATAAATCATAATCCATAATAAATGACTTATTCTTTAATTTTTTTGTTTAAAAAAGTAATTTTATATAAAATTTTAATTTATATAAAAAGGTTAATTTTTTTTTTTAAATAAAAAAGTAATAACTAAAAAAAAAAAAAAAGATATTAAATAATTCATTATAATTATTTTTTATAAAATTATTTATTAATTTTAATTTATTACATAATAAAAAATAGAAATTTATTTTTCTGTTTGCATAAAATAAATTAATTTTATTTAAAATAAATAAGAAAAAATAAAAGGTAATTTTAAATAAATTATAGTGTTCATGTTTTTGTATAAACTATATTCATAAATAAATTATATAACAAATAATCAAAAAATTGTATAGATTTATATAAAAAAAAGAAAAATTAAAACGAAATAATTTAAAGTAAATATAATTTTAATTAATATATAAAAAAAAATATTTATATAAATATAAAAATATGTATATATATTATGAAATAATATTATATATTTATTACTTAAAATATTTTACTAAACGCATTATAGTAATTTTTTTTTTATATTTATATAATTAATTTATCTTATAAATTAATACATATTATATATATATATATATATCATATAATTTATATATTTATAATATATAAAATAA
>NW_004086480.1:0-6804 GCF_000220395.1 Ichthyophthirius multifiliis
AAATAATATATATAATAAATTAAAATTAATTATATATATATATATATATATATATATATATATATATATAATTTTTTAAAATATATAATATATATAATATACTTAATTTTTTTTTTATTCATGTTATCTTTATATATTATTTTTTAAGTTTTAATTATAAATCATATTTGTGTTTGTTTTTGTATTTATATTTGTATTAGTATTTATATTTGTATTTGTATTCATATTTATATTTGTATTGCTCATATTATTGTAATAATCGTATTAATCGTTTCTTCCAATATTAAAGAATTTATATTGATTTTCATTTACTTAATTAAAAATGTTATTTACTCCATTTATTTATCCATATTAATTTGTAGTATCGTAACCTTAGAAATTATAATCTGGTTAAATTAATTATTCTTCTAAATTCCTAATTTATTAAAAATATTTATTTTTTTATTATAACTTTTATATATTTATTTTAATTATATATTTATATATACATTTCTTTTATTTTCGAATTTTACATTTTTGGTTCATTCAAATAATTTATTAAAAAATCATGCTCAATGTTATAGATGACATTGTCTTCTATGTTTTTTACTATTTTAAATTTTTATTTTTTATTTTCTATTTTATATAAATTTATTATGTATTTTTTGTTTATTTTTTTTAATTATTTTTTCTTGTACATATATTTTAAATAATATTAATTATTAAAATATATATTAAATTATTTTTATTATAATTATTATATTTATAATTTTATTTATATAATTAATTTTTTAATATATATTATTGTTTCAAATAGTTTAAAATATGTTAAAAAAAATTTTTTAAATAAATACAAATATTATATATTTATTTTTTAAAAATTTTAATTTTATTTATTTATATTTATTTTTAATTAAAATAGATATTATTCATAAATTAAAATTAATTATATTAATGTATGTTAAATTAATAATTTTAGTTATTATTTAAACAAAAATAAATTTAAATAAATAAGTTTATATATTAGATTTATTAAAAATTATAAAATTTAAATTATTTTTATTTAAATAATATTGTATGAATTTATTAAATAATTATTAAAAAAAATTATATTTTAATATTTATAATTAATATGATTAATAAAAAAAAATTGATTAAATAGTCTTATAAAAATAACAAATAAAATATTAAAATATTGAATAGAAAAATTATAAAAATAATAAAAAAATATATATAAAAAATAATATAAATAAAAATATATATTTATATATATAATTATTTATATAGATTTTATAGTTCTTATTTTTTTATTTAAGAATAAAAATCAAAATTATTTAAATTCTAAATCAATTTAAATATAGTAAAATAATTTAATTTTTAATATGTAGAGATATTTTTTATTGTTTATAAGTCGTTTTATGTCTCAAAAATGTCACATTGTGCAATATTATCTTTTTTCAATTAAATATCAATATTATAATTTTTTTTTATTTTATAAAAACATATACATTTAACTTGAAATATTATGAAAAATTATTACACTATATAATTTGAAGAAATTTTTTATTTATAGAATATTTTGTTAATTTATAATTATATGTTTGCGTTTATTAAAATTTTAAAGGTGATAGGTTTAATTAAAATTATTTTTATTAAATGATAATTATATGTTTATTTAGATAATGAATAAAAAATATTATTAGAAATATAGTTATATATGCAAAATAAAATATAGATAATCATATTGTTTATGTTAATAAATTAAATATTAATAATAATTAAAGCTATTTTTATATAAAAAATATTAAATAGTTTTTATAATTTATAAAAATAATGATTTCATTTTTTCAAAAATAAATTGTGGATTAAAATTAACAATAATATTTTATTCAATATTTTTATATATATATATTAACAATTTTCATTCATAATTTTATTAAATTAAAAGTAAAATTCATTCATTTTTAAAAAATTAGATGACAATATATTATAATAAATTAATATATATAAAATTAATGAATTTATTATTGATTATTTATGTATTAAAAATACACAAATTTAATTTATAATTATTTTAAAATAAAAATGAAAAATATAGTATTTGACTTTTAAAAAAGATTTAAAAAATAATTAAAATTAAATATATTAATATCATTATTATTATTATATTTATTAATAATTTTATTCTTTAGTAAAAATAAATAATTAATAATAATATTTGTATTTATTAATATTTATAATTGTATATTAATATTATTTTATTAATAAATATAATATATTTATAATATAATTATTATATATAATTAATCATATGCAACTATTTTATTAACTCAGATAAATTTTTTTTGAAAAAATTAATATAGAATAATTTATTTATTTAAATTAAATTTAATTATAAAATAAACTTATTATATAAAATTAAAAATTTATATTAAATATATAAAATTTAATTTTTTATCATTTTATATTTATATAAATTTTTTTAATATATATGGTTATTATTAAGAATAATTATTTAATTATATATATATTTTTACTAAATAAAATATATAACAAGTTTATGTTATTAAGATTTTATAAATATTATATATAAAAATTTTTATAGTATTTATTTATTTATTTTTATATATTTATATAATTTAAAATTTATAATTATTTATTTAATATTTTTATTTATATTAAATCTAATTTGAATTACCATTTTAGTTAAAATTTATATAATTTATTTAAATATTATATGTCAAATTTTAGAGATTTTATTAAAATTACTATATATAATAAATTATATTTTTTTTTATATATATTTAATTTTTTTTTTATATATTATTAATATATATAATTAAAGAAATTATTTTTTAATAATAATAAGGAGAAAAAAATATTAAGCAATATTATAAAAAAAAATGCAATTTAAAAAATATGAAAATTAAATAGGAATAAATTAAGAAAATTTTAAGAAAAAATATCATTTTTAATTTTTATAATAATAAATTCTACAGATATCACAAGATGATAATATTTAAAATTTGAATATAATCTTATCTAAATAGTAAACAAATATATATATTCCATTCGACCAGCAAACAAGAGTACATAAAGAAGGATTTACAAGCGAATAATACTCGCAATTCTAATATTTCGGGGCAACGTTAATAGAACAAGCTTGTAAAATGTTATAATTGCCTATATAAACATGTCATACAGCTTAAATATTATTTCATAGATATTATTATTGGTAATAAAAATATTATTTATATATTTTATATTAAATAAAGAAAAATAATAAACCTATAAAAATATGTATTTTTATTTATTAATATATATATATTTTATAATTTTATATACTAAATTTTATTTAATAAAAAATATAAAGTTAGTCATTTTTATATACCAAATTAATTGATATAATTCCTGGATGTGTATTTTTAAGTTGTAAAATTTAAGAAACTTTAAAAACAGCATGTGAAATAAGTCATGTATTTTCTGAAATTTTTAAAGTATTATAAATAAGAAATAATTAAATATTGATATAATAAAATATTAAAATTATATATTTAAAATATTTCTTTTTTAATATATATAAAACTATATAACAAAAAAATTAAAATATATTCATATATATATATAAATATATAAATATATAAATTATATATATATATATATATATTAATATTAATATTAATATTAATATTAATATTAAATATATAGAAAGAATAAATTTTTGAAAATTTTAAAAATTAAAAATCTTTGGAATAATTAATAATATAGTCTGAATTTAATATATTAAAAGTATTAGGTTTTGAAGTACATTATTTTAATGAAAATAATCCACATAGGTTGATGTATAGTTATATAAATTTGTTCAAAAATAATTAACAAATTAATAATAATAATTTTTAAGAATTGAGTAGGTGTGCTTTTTATTTTCTAAATGATTCTTTTAAGAGTAATATATGTTTATATTTGCCTATTTAGAATATCATTGCAGCATGTATTTATTCAGCGTTTAGACTATTGAATTTGTAAATGCCTAAAATTGCTTGGTGGACAATTTTGGAGTGTTCTTATGACAATATGTTACTTGGTTCTGGTAAAATTTTCTTTATTTTTAATTAAATTAAGAAAGGAAATAAGGTTTTATTTAATGATTTGTAATTTTTGATTGATTAAAAATTGAGGAAAATTCAAAAATAAAAAAATAGAAGAAGTGGAAGTTCAGATTTTTAAAAAAATCATGAAATTAAGTAAAATAATTTTAAATATCATAATTTTTAAGATAAGTAATAAGAATATTCACATAAATCTTCTATTTCTTATAAGAATTTTGAAAAACATGAAAAATAATATGAAAAAAATGGAAAATATTATGAAAAAAAAAATTAATATTATTAAAAAACAGATAAAAGTACAAATGATAAATATTCTAATAGTAGATATAAAAATCATTATCATAAACATAAATATTAAGACAAGTCAACTGGTTATAGTAGTAAAAGTAGAAGTAGAAGTAGTAGTAGAGATATAAAAGATAGAAATATATCTAAAAGAAATAGTTAAGAAAATAAGAAATATCCAAGTTAAATTATTATTATTATTTATTTTTAAGATAATATATATATATATATATATATATATATATATATTTATATATAAAGATCATCATTATCACATTTAAGATTATTATGAAAAATAAAAATTCGAGAAAAAAATTAATAAAAGGTTGATAAAATTTATGAATAAAAAAAGAATTATTATAATTAAATGTAAATATCTAAAAATAAAAGATTATAAATTTTAAGAATAAAAAATATAGGAAGAACAAACTTAAGAAAAATAATAATTATTATAAAGTTAATAATTTCCAGAAAGTAATAATTTTTAATAAGGTTTTTATAAAAATAAAGAAGACTTTTAAGATATTGAATAATAATAATAAGAAAACTCTTCTAATAAAGAATTTAAGTTAATATTTATTATTTATTTATAAATATAAAATATATTACATATATTATATTATTTTAATAGATTTGAATATTTTTTATTTAAATTTTTAAGTATTTAAATATAATAGATATCCTTTTAATTTATTTATTTTTTAAAAAACAAAAATATTTATTTTTAATAATTATTTATATATATATTCAATTTAAATAATTAAAAAATAGGATTGAAGACTAAAATCTTATTTAACATAAAAGTGAATTTTTATAAAAACTTAAATTAACTTTGAAAAAAGCCAATTAAGAAACTGAAAAAGATGAAAAAGACTTACTTACTTCTTTGCGTGAAAAAAGTAAAAAAATATATTTATTTTTTTATAAAAAAATAAATAATAATAAGGAATGATGATGAAATTAAAAGAATAAAATAACTTTAAATAAGTTATATATTAATAATGATTACAACAAAATTTTTTTAAAAAAAAGCTTAAATAATAATATATTTAATAAAATAAATTTATTTTTATTTTTTATGTGTTTTATGTAATTTAAATTTTTTTTTTTTTTTTAATTCAAATTAAGTCTTCTTCAACTGAATAAACTTATTGTTATTAAATTTAATAATTATTCTAATTTTATTATATATTATTATCTTATTATGCGTTATTTCCTTAAAAAATATAATCAAAATCTTCCGAAATTAATCTTCTTTATTAATTATTTTCTTCATTATTTTATTCACTATTTTATTCACTAAAATCGTTAAAATTTTCAAAATTTTAAAATTGATTTTCATCGTTGTGCCATTCATTTACTTAATATTATTCACTGTTTTTTTCATCATTATCGTTCATATTTTCTAAATTTTAAAATTTATTAAATTCCAAATCATTAATAGAATAAGGTTCTTCTTATTAATCATTGTTTACTTAAATTAAAGTACCCCAAATATCATCAAATTATTATTATTATTCTTAAATTAATTACTAATTTATTTATTATTAATCTAGAATAAATAAATCATTTTATTATTATTATTATTATTATTATTATTATTATTATTATATTTATTTTTATTATTATTTTTCTTATGAATATTATTTTTCTTATTGTTCTAATAATTCTTTTTATATTTTTTATTCTTACTATTCTTTTTATATTTATAATTTTTTTTATTCTTATTTTATTATTCTTATTATTCTTATTATTCTTATTATTAATTTTTTTACTATTCTTATTATTCTTTTATTTTTTTTTATTTCTATTATTCTTATTATTCTTATTATTCTTATTTTTCTTTTTATCTTTATAATTCTTATTTTTATTATATATTTTCTTATTCATTTTATTCTTATTCTTATTCCTTTTATTTTTATAATTCATATTCTTATTATTTTTGTTCTTCTAATTATTCTTATTAATTATATTAATTGTATTATTCTTATTATTATAATTTTTCTTTTATTTCTTTTTAATCTTCTTAATTTTATTTTTATTAATCATTTATTTTTTATAATTTTAATATCTCTTACAATATTTATTATTGTTATTATTCTGATTTTCTTTTAATTTTATTATTCTTATATTTCTTATATATTTATTTATTCTTATAATTATTATTTTTATTATTCATATTATTCTTATTAATCTTATTTTCTTTTCTTATTATTCTTATTATTCAAATTATTCTTAATAATATTTTATTTTATTATTTTTTTTCTTCATATTTTTCTTTTTATCCATTTTATTCTTAACAGTCTAATTCTATTTTTTCTTATTATTCTTATTCTTCGTATTTTTTTTGTATACTTATTTTTCTTATTATTCTTATTATTCTTATTATTCTTATTATTCTTATTATTCTTATTATTCTTATTAATCTTAT
>NW_004086479.1:0-5123 GCF_000220395.1 Ichthyophthirius multifiliis
ATACTTTTAGATTCAGCTCTGCATTTAAAATTTTAATCTGTATATAACATTTTTTATGTTATATTTTTTTTAATTAATTTGTATTTCAATATATAATTACTATAAAAATTATTTTATGTGTATTTAAATTAAACAGAAATTTTAATTGATATTATTTCTATAAAATAATATATTAAATATGTATTAATAATATGATTATATATAAATATATAATATATATATATATATATATTATTTTTTTTCTATTTTTTTATTTTATTTAAGATTAATAATTCAAAAATCATAAATTAATAGGAAAAATAAATAATTAATTATTATATAGTAAGAATTTCTTAATAATGTAATTTTTATTTATAAAACATATGTTTATATCATATAAAACTAGGATTTTTATAAAAAATCTTTATAAAAATATATAAAAAAAAATATATTAAAATTAAATGAAATACTATTTAAATTAAATTTATAAATAAAATATAATTATGATTTTAATTTGTAAAATTAAATTAAAATAAATAAAATATAAAATTAAAATCTATATATTTATATTAATATACAAATATAAATATATATATAGATGAAATAAAATTTTATATGAAATAAAATAAAAACTCAAAACAAAAATATATAAATGAAAAGGAAAAATAGAATAAATATGAAAATTAAAAAAAATAATATAATAAAATTAATACAAAAATTTAATAAAAATAAAATTAAAATAAATAAAAATAAAAAAAGTTAAAAAAATAAAAACTTAAATTTATATTTAGATTTAGATTAACAAAAAAAAAATATTAAAAATTTAATATTATAATAAAAAAAAATTATTTATACAAACAAATAATATAATTAATACTAAAAAAAATAGAAGTAAACATTAATAAATTTTTAAAAATAAAAATATAATAGATTTATACTTTTTAAAAATGTTTAAATTTATAGTCTTAAAATAAAATAAAAAAAGCCTGAAAAACCCTAAAAAAAGTGATTCTGAAAATAAAGAGTTAAAACCACAAAAAAAACTAAAATAACTGAAGATCACTAAACCATCTTAAATATAAAAGACATATCTTTCTGTCTCCATATCTATTTAATAGGACATAGCTGTCCGTCTCCATATCTATTTAATAGGAATGACCAACGCATCAAATAATTATTATTTAGTTTTATAGAAAACCAATATTTTATCTGTTTTATTTTTAAACAAATCAGGTACGACTATAAATATATTAATATTTAAAACATCAAATCCTTTACTGTTGATCGTTTTATTCTATCAAAATGCCACGTCGCACCCATTTTATACGCCATTTGGTCCCTTGTAGGTTTAATCCCATAATCCGAATTCCTTAAAATCCGTAAATTCGGCAGCCGGTTAGAAAGCAATCCTACCCCCAGACTTCCTTTTCTAGACGTAGCTGCCGAATCTTTCGGCTAGGGATTAGGTGCTGCTAGCGAAATGGCCTATTCATCCAAATACTTAGATAAAATAACCAATAGATTCTATGTTTTGCTCGGAGATGGTGAATGTGCAGAAGGTTCAGTTTGGGAGTAGACATAAACAGGCTCGGTCAATCTGAGGAAACTTTCCTTACGCACAATGTCCAATCTTATAAAAAAAGGTTCGAGACTTTCTACTGGAATGCACTAGTGATAAACGGTCACAATATTTCTGCAATCATAAAAGTCAAAAATAAAAATAAATAACCGACCGTATTAATCTCTAAAACTCTAAAAGGAGAATATATCACCTATATATAAAATAATCTAGAAAAGCACGAAAAACAATTAGGATAATAGTTAATAATTTTATGTGAAAATATGGTCAATTTTAATAGCTTTGGAAAATTTAGCTATTATGAGAGTAGTACTTTATTTAATTATTTAGTTTTATTGCTTCAGATTCCGTTACTACTGAAATAATAGTATAAATTTTAGCTGATTAAAATCTTATTATCATATATTAGTATATCTAGACATATTACTGAAGTTATAAAATATAAAAAGAAATAATTATAGCAAAAATAATTAAAAACAGTCTAATAAATTAATAATAATAAATTAATTATTGAAGAAGGTGTAGTGTTAATCAATTTAAAGTTTAAAAAGCATAAAAAAAATACTCTAGCCAAATCTACACGTTGGAGTTGAAGCGTAGTTATTTTCTTAAAAACAGTAGATATAAAAAACTAAATTATTAATTAAAAATGCAAAAAAATCAGATTTAAAAATTCTTAAAGTTAAAATCAATATATTGAAGGCAGGTAAAACAGTAAAATTAAATATATATATATAAATGAATAAAAAATATTTAAATATTTGTAATCTTTTTTTTTAATTAAAATTATCAAAAAAAATATTATTTTAAAATAAAAATCTCGAAATTAATTTATATAGATATAATAATATATATATATATATATATATATATATATATATATATAATATATATATATGCATAATATATTTATTTTTATTATATGTATATTATTAATAATTTTTTAACAAGTATTAAAAGTTTTTATATTTATATTTAAATTAATTTTGAAATATTAAAAAATATTATATATATAATTTTAAACATTAAAAAAATTGAAATAAATTTCAATTCAGATTAATTGAAATTAATTGATTTAATCAATATTATTATTTTCTTTATTATTTTATTAAAGAAAGTTCTAAGTATTTTATTATGCTTAAAAAATAGCTAATTAAATTAAAGGATTATTAAATAGTTTATTTTATAGATCAACTATATTTATTATTTAATTAAGTATATTTTATTATTAATCTTTTTAGATATAATCACTGTTGCCTTTTTGCTATTATATTTATTTCTCTATATTTTTATTATTTAAACATATTTTTTTATTTTCAAAAATATTGCAATTTTCACACCCTATACACCTGCAATATCTCGAACATTCCATACCATCTAAATAACATTAACAGTATTTTTTTTAGCATCCAGATTTTTTACAATTGCACCCTCTTTAGTGATTATTTAATTAGCTTTATTGAATTATTCGAGAAGTAAAGGCATTTGGGTTTCTTTCTTTATTTTATTTTAAAGCCATTTCACGCTTTTCTTTATTAGATTCATTGTTTTTGCATTCAAAGCAATGGCAAATGGGATTACAATATTCTCCAATGGCAAAACAATCACAGTATAGCTTCAAACATTTAGATTTTTTACAATTGCATTGTCTTTATTGTAAAGCTTTTAATTTTTATATGTTATTTGCTTATTAATTTATTGTATGTTCTGATTTAGTTTAGGAATGACTTTTTTGAGTTAAAAATGATGACTTTTTTTTAATTTAATTTATTAATTTTTTTTATTTATTTTTTACATTTAAGTTTGAAAGTTCATCCTTGCAAACATGTGACATTTTTAATTTTTTTTTGTATTTATTTTTGAGATAACGAATTTAGTATTATATATTATATTATTAATTTGAAATTAAATTAACTATTTATTTATATAGAAAAAAATATATAAAATATTCAATATATTAATAGTAATTATTAACTTAAACAATATTAATACATTTTATTAATTATTATTTATAAATTAAAAATTTAAAAATTAAAAATTTAAATTTTAAATTTTCTCCTTTTTCAATTTAATATAAAATATAAAAAATTTTTTTATAAATTAATTTTCATTATTAATTTTATTTATTTAAAAATATCGATATTATATATACATAAAATAAAGTTTCTTTATAATAATTTCTATCCTTTAAAAAAAAAATGGAATTTTATATATTTTTATATTTTAAACAATAAAATAAAATAATACATGCTATTTATTTTTAAAATATTAAATTAGATATTTTTTTATTTGATATAAACATATATTAATAGTTATATAATAATTTTATCTAAAAAATAAAATTAATATATTAATAATATATAATAATATCTAAAAAATAAACTTAAAAATAATAAATTAAAAATATATTTTATTAACTAATAAAATATTATATATTTAAAAAAAATATATTAATAAAAAATAATTTTTAAAGAAATATATATACATTTTTTTTTTTAACATAAACAAAACAAATTTGTAATAATTTTAACAAAAATAATTTAAATTTATTTATATCAATAAAAGAAATATAAATAAAAATATTATCTATATAATATTTATATAAATATATATTTTATATTTTATATTTTTATATACATAATTATATATTTTCTATAATTTTGGTACTAATTTATCTTATCTTTATAAAGCATAAATATATATTTTAAACTATACCATAAATTCTATATCTTCTTTAAATCATGTATTTTATAAGTTATCATTAATTACTTTATTCATCATATTTTTCACATAACTTAGAATTAATTTTTTCATAGAAACCTCTCATTGCCTATAAATTATTGTGTAAAATTACTAAAAAATGTTTTTTTTAAAAAAACTATATTATTTTTTATTTCTAATTTATTATTATTAATATTATATATTTTGGAACTAAATATATTTTTATATTAATTTAAAACCTTAATGATATACATCTTATTATCCTTTCCTACTGTAATTCTAAATTTATTCATTTTCAGCAAACAAACATATAAAAAAAAATTAACTTTATATATCATAGTCATATAACATATAACAATGTGGTATTTGATATATATATATAAAAAAAAAATCATTTAATAATTATTGTTTAATCTTTAAAAAATATACATTTTATAATATAATAAATGAATTTATCTATTTCATATATTAAATGATATTAAACTATTTTTTGTTAAATATAAAAATATGATAATATTTATTAATTAAATTTTTGGATAAAATTATTGATAATATTAAATTTGTTATTTAATTTTTTTTTTAATTATGAAAAAAAAAATATTTAAAATAGAATAAAAAAAAAATTCCTTGTAAATAATAATATAAATATAATAAATAAAAAAATCTATAATTAAATCCTATTAAAATATATATTATTCATTATTTAATCACATTTCTTGTTAAATATATAATAAATATTAAAACTATAAATTAGTTCATAATAAAATGTTTTAATAAAAATATGTAATATTTTATTATTAAAAAATTAATCAGAAAAAAGCATTTGTTAATATTTATATAAAAT
>NW_004086478.1:0-4935 GCF_000220395.1 Ichthyophthirius multifiliis
ATTTTTATTATTTTTTTTTTATTATTTCTTAATTAATATTTTTATATATAAATATTAAAAACTATGTTTTTTTTTTCTTCTATATTTTTTTTTTTATAACAATTTTTTAAAATATAATATATATATTATTTTTTTTTAATTTATAATTTAATTATTATTATTTGATAATTTTATTTTTCTTATAAATATTTTTTATTTCTTTTTTTTATTTAAAAAAACAATATAAATATAATTTATTTAACTATTTATATTTTTTATAAATATTAATATTTTTTAAATACAAACTTTAATTTTAAATATACTTTTTTTATATATTAAATATGTTTTTGTTATTAAAGACTTTGCATATATTTTTTTTTTTATATTATTTTTTTATAAAAATAAAAATTTTTATTAATATTTAAAAACAAAATAATTATAATTAAAATTATCTCTTTGATTAGAATTTTATTTTTTAATAAAAATAATATATGTATTTATTTATATATATATTTTTTTTAAAAAAAAAATTATCAATTATTTTTTATCATTTTTCTAATAATATAAAAAATTAGTATAATTATAAATAATTTTTTTTTTTTATTTATAAATATATTAATTTATATTTTAATTTTATAAGTATTTAAAAATATAATAAAAGAAGATATAAATATTTATAATTTAAAAAAATATTTATAATAATAAATGAATATATATATATTTAATATATTTATATATATATATATATATATATATATATATATATATATATAATTCAGTATATTATTAGTATTATTTATATTAAATAGTATAAACTTAATTTATTCTTACAATTTACTTTTACAAAAATAAGATTTAATCTTTTTTTATTTTCTTTTATAAATTAATAAAATTTTATTTTAGTCACTTTTTAAATAAAAAATTTATTTTTATATAAATAATATAAAATATTTATATATTTATTTATTTATATATTTATATCTTAATTAATTAAAATAATTTATTAAAAATTTTAAATCTAAAATTAAATAAATCTAATATTATTATATTTTAATAATTTTAATAATTATATACTATTTAATAATTATCAATTTTATTAAATATTATTATCATTATTCATTGTAAAATATTTTTTTATATTTATAATGATATTTTTAGTATTTATTTTTTAAATAAAAACTCTAAATTAAAAAATATTAAATAATATATAAATATTTAATAAAAAATAGACAAAAAAAAAAATCCAACAAAAAAAAAATGAAAAAACTCATAATAACCTTTTTATTAATAACATATATTTTTAATCTAAAAGTCCTAAAACACTAATGTGTTCACGATTAAATGAAAAAATTATTCAAATAAGAGTAAATTACACCTGATATCGAATCTTTAGATCTACGTAATTTGCTTAAAAAAAATTCGCGTGATATGATAATAACCTATGACATGTCTTATTTCAATAAATTACCTTAATCTTTTTAAAAATTTGTTGATATCTGTGAGAAAGCCTTAAAATTGGCAATTGAATATTTTTCTCGTTTAATAAAAATAGTTCCTAAATCTGAATAATATATGAAATATAAAAGTTCTAAATGCTTATTAGTTGATGTGCCTTAAAATGACAAAACTAAAGCAAAAAATTCTGATTTACATTTATATATATCATACAATAATGATCCCAATTAAGAATATTAAGCCTTTGCATACTTGTGCTAATTTGTGAAAGGTATTGGGCCTACTCATGGTTTAATTAACTTCAATTTAAGTTAAATATAAACAAATTTCGATAAAGATTATAATATTTAATTTGAAGATTTAGTTGAAATAGTTATCCATGAAATAACTCATATATTAGGTTTTAGCGACCTTGATATACCTAATTGGGTAAATTCTAAGGGAAAACCTTATACTAATCCTACTATTACAAAATAAATAAATGGAATTGATACTTTATTCTTATAAACTCCTAATGTTTTGAAGTTTGCTCAAGATTATTTCGGATGTCCTACATTAGTCGGAATGCCTCTTTAAAATATAGGAGGCAAAGATTCTGAAAAATCTCATTGGCAAAACTCAATCCTCCAAAACGAATATATGAATGCATCTGTAATATCTACTTAAGCCTATTTTAGTGGTTTTACAATTAATCTTCTAAGAGATACAGGCTACTATCAATAAATAAACGCTTAAATGGAAGAATAAATGTTTTATGGAAAAGGAAAAGGGTGTGAATACGTCATGGGTAAATGTGATATTAAATTAAGAGAATATTGTGATCCTAAAAATGAAGCTGCATTATGTGATTTTCACCATTATGGATTTGCTGAATGTAAAACTGGTTTATATAATAATTCTAATTGCAATAATTTATTTGTCTACGACAATGCAAAATGCTTTGATGTAAACAGTCCATTTAACGATAGCAAAATTACAAAATCAAATGGAAATAAATTTGGTACTGATTCGAGATGTTTCAACGGAAGCTTATTGGCTAAAGGATATAAATAAAGAAACATAATTAAGGGTCAATGCTATAAATATGAATGTAGTGCTAATGGATAATAAGTAAATATATATATAGAATCAGTAAAACTCGTTTGTAATAAAAATTCAGAATAAAAAACAGTAGAAAATTATAGTGGATTTGTATAATGTCCGGAAAATATACAAGAATTTTGTAAGTTTAAAAAAATATGTCCTAATTTCTGTAGTACTAACGGATATTGCATAAAAAATAAATGTGTTTGCGCTAAAGGATTCTTCGGATAAGATTGTTCAAGTAATACACCTATTACAAAAAAATGAATATTTATAATAATTGTAGTAAAATAAATATTTATAATTTTTTTATAAATTATATTATTTATAAATTTTTATTTAACGAATTAAAAAAAAAAAATTAATAAAAAAAAAATAATCTTAATAATTAAATATAACAAAAATTTATAATAAATCTATAAATATATATATATATATAAATATATTTATATATATATATATTATATTTATATATATTATTTTTATATAAATATATTAATATAATATTTTTATTATATATTTTTTTTTATTTCTAATTCTTTTTAAATATATTTTTTAAATATATATTTTATTTTATTTTTCAATTCTTTACATTTTTATAAAATCATTATTACTATAATTTTGCTTAATTTTATTTAGTACAATTTTCTTTTTTTATTTATTTTACATATTTAATTTTTTTATTTTTAATTTTTATATTATATAATTAGCAACAAAATATTTTAACTAATTTTTTTTTTGTAATTTATTACTATTTTCTATATTTTTTAATTATTAAATCCATTTTTTTTAATTATTTTTATCACATTATTTTTATCAATTTTTTTATAAAACCATTTTAATTTATCTTTAATAATTTTTTTATAATATAGTTAAATTTAGTAGAAAATACTATTTATTCTAATACAACTTATAAAAAAATAATTTATAATATAATTTATTTATTTTTTTATAATTTTTATAATAATTTATTGTTAGTAATTCAATATGTTATAAATATTTTTGGTATTAATATGGTATAATAGTATCATCTTTATTTTATATTTTCAAGATTTATTTATAAATTTTTAATTTTTTTATTATAAAAAACTAATAATATAAATTATGAATGCATTTAATATATTTTAAATTATTTTTATTTATTTGAATCTATTTATTAATTCAATTATTTGTTGTTTATATAAATAAATATCTTATTTAAAATAATTAGAAAATATAAATAATATTTATTATATATGGCTTAGTTTTAAATATTACTATTTTTTATTTTGTTATTATAAATATATAAGAATCATTTTAATCATTTATAATTCGTAGAAAGTTTCTTTATTTTAGATAACAAATTATAAAATACATAAAATTTATTAAATTAATATTATTAGAAATTATTAACAAAATATCATTTTTTTTTTTTTTATAAATTAAATATTAAAATTATATATAAATTAAAAATAAATATAATTTGATTTATATTATAATAAATCTTATTTTTTAAAGCAAAAAATTGTTTTTTAATAGATTATATATTAAAAATTTATGTTGAAATTAAAATATTATTATAATTTATATTTTTTTTATATTTAAATCTAAAAGAAATATATAAAAATAAATAATTATAATTATAAAATATTCTTTATATTGATAATTAATAACATTTTAAAGTAATTATTTATATAAATTATAATAAAATTATAAATTAAAAAATATTTATATAAATAAATTATTTTAAAGGATAATTATATATTTAATAAAATTTATAGTATATAAAATTAAAAATATAACCTAAAATATAAATTAATAAATATAATTTTTTTAAAAAATGATTATTGTCATAAAAATAATTTATTAAGGGATTCAAATTAAGGTAATAATAAACTAAATATTTATAAAAATTAAATTGTTATTATATATATATTAAATTATATATATTTAGAGAAATAGAGAAATATATTAATTAAATATTAATTATAAATAAAAATAAATAATAAAACATAATATATATATATATATATATATATATATATATATATATATTATATATATAGATAATCATATATATATTTTATTAATATGTATTTTTTTATATATATTATTTATATATTAATTTGATAACTACTAAAAATATTTAATATTTTTTTAATTTTACTCATTCATTTAATTTTATTTTTAAATATTAATTTTCTAATATATTATTTATATTTCTATTTTTACATATTTTAAATATTATAATTATATTAAATATTTTTTATTATTAATTAATATATTTTTTTTATATTTATATTTAAATTTTTATTTATTATTATTTTTTATACTATATATATATATTTTTATATTTATTTTGTATTTTTTCTTTTTTCTTTTTAATATTATGTTAATAATGTTCTCAAATTTTAATTTATATTTAATATTAATTACTTT
>NW_004086477.1:0-9633 GCF_000220395.1 Ichthyophthirius multifiliis
CACTAATAAAAATAATAAAAAAAAAATAGAATAATAAAAAAAAAAATTAAATATATATATATATATAATATATATATATATATATATATATATTTATATTTAAATATTTTTATTTTACCATATTTCTATGTTAACATTTTAAATTTAATCACATCTATCAAACATATTTTTTTATAAAATTTAAAGACAATCCGTTGTTAAGCATCTTTTTCTTTTTTTAAAATAAAATAAATATATAAATATATAATTCATACTTTAATTCATATATGTTAACATATTCAGGATTCAATTAAATATAAAATCCATTTATCATTTCAAATTATAAATATTAAAGTGTTTTATTATTTATTTAATTTAAAATAATAATTAATTGTTAGGATTCAGCAGTTATTTCTTAATTTTAATTTCCTTATTATTATTATTGTTAATTTAAATTTTGTTCTTCAACTTATGCATTTCCTTTTATATTAATTTTTTTAAATCCAGCAAAACAGGCTTAATTAATCAAATTTCTAAAAATAGCACTTTCTGTTATATCAATATGAGATTTACTTTAATTATTTTTTAAAATTTCTTAAAAAAAAAAAAATACTCAAAATATATATGAAGAATATCACTACAATTTTTAAAAAGATAATTAGTTTCAGCTTATCTTAAAATAAAATTATCTTAATAATCATTAAGTTGTATGTTTTCATAATAAGTAGATTCTGTAAATATGGATAGTACTCCTTCTAATTAAAGAGCTATTTTTTCTTTTTTAAAAGTTTAGATTTATTTATATCAAAAAAACATTTTAAAATTTAATTAAATTCTTCTAAATTTAACGATAAACATGCATCCTTATCTATTTTTAAAATAAACTCATTTATTGTCTCATAACTTAAAAATCCTGATCTTAATTTATACATTATATCAGTATTCCATTATTAATGTCCCCTATATATATGAATATACATATATATATATATTTATATATAATATATATATAGTATATATATATATTATTTATATTATTATATTTTTTATATTACTTTATTTCTAATTTTAAATTTAAATAATTAAAAGTAAAAAATATTTTGTTAGATATTTAGACTTCTAAAAATTTAGTATTTCCTTATAATATTAAAACTAATAATTATAATTATTTTTAAATTGGCATATTCCTATATTTTAATATAATTTAATTAATATAATAAATATATAATTATAATAAATAAAAAAAAGATATACTCTATGTTTAATTTAAGTCCAACAAGAGATTTATTCATTCTTAAACATATAGCAAAGCTTAAAATTTAGACATAATTTTATTAACTTTCTTCTCCTCTTTATTTTATTTTATTCATATAAAAAATAAATTGATATTAAAATACTAAAAAATTAATTCAAAATTTTTCAAATTTTAATTATTAATTAAACAATTACATAATTATTTTGCACATTCAGGGCTCATATAAAAATCTTTTCTATTAAAAAGAATAATTATACAAATAAATAATATAAATATTATATTTATATTTATTAAATAAATATATATTAATATTTTTAACCCTTTTAAAACACTTAAATTATTCAAAGATTATTATAATTAAACAGATTCAAATAATTAAGAAAAATCTGCATCATTAGCTTAATATAAATTTATTTTTAAAGATTAGAGGTTATTTTAACTTGCCAAACATTTCGAAAAATATTCAACGGATTATTGATCTAAAGTATTTTTATCAGCAAAACCTACTTTTATCGATTTTAAGCATTTAAAAGTTTACAAGATTTAAAAAAACTAAGTCGATCCTAACGAACTAATATTATTATTTCCTACTAAAAAAAAATTAAAATATAGAAAATATAATATATTTACTAAAAATTAATGCTAATCTCTTAAATATTTTAATTATTTTTTAATGGTTATATTAAAGAAATGCAACCTTAATCAGAAATTTTATTCCATTGTCTTTTAAAAATAAAAAATATAAAATATAATAATAATATATATATATATATATATATATATAAATATATATATATAAATAAAAATATATATAAATATATAAATATATATATTTATAATTATATTTTATACCCTATATCTATATTAATTTTTTGTAAATTTTAAATACTTTATATTGCATTTGAAAAATATTAACAATTTTGTAAATTTAAATAATTTTTTTGTCCGTAAGTAACTGATAATTCTTAAAGTGATTTTTAATTTTTTAAAAAAGTGAAAAGATTTAATGAATCAGTTGATAATTTATCAATTTTATTCATTATTTTTATATTAAATGAATATAATTTTGGCAAATGTAGTGTTTAACAGTGTTTAAATAAAATACTACCAACATTATTTCTATCTCCTATTTCTAATTTTATTTTGTTTAAACTGTTCTTGTAATAATTTAAAAATTAAAAAAACTTCTCACTAATACCTTAACTTATATCAGAATTATTTTCTCCAATAAAAATTATCATTTCTTAGAAAGAAGGAAATGCATTCATTATTATATTTAATATTTTATCAAGTTATTATGTTTTCATAAATATATTTTCCCTATTTTGTAATTAAAGAATTATTTATATATATTAAATTATATTTAATATGTATAAATATATTTATATATATATACATAATTATATTACCTTATATCTAAAAATAAAAATTAATCATATACTTCTATTGAAAAAAGTTATGTAAAATAAAAAGTTGCAAACTATAAATTTTTTTATGCCAAAAATATTTCAGCTAAATCAATACATTCTTATATTGAGATAATTTTTTCTTATCTAATGATATATATTTTTTAAAATTAATATTTTTATTTTTTATATAAAAATGCCTTATCCATAAAATTTTATTGTTTAAACTTTATATTTTATTTAATAATCTACATATATACATTAAACTATCTATATTAGGAAAATTATTAGGTCTTTTATTTATATATTTATAAATATATATATATATATATATATTTATATATATTTATATATATATTTATATATATATTATTTTTTTATAAAATATATAATTTACCTTATTTCCATTTAAAAATTCTTTAAATTGCTTAATTATTATCTATTTTGTAAATATTCTAATTTCGCGCTTATTTGCAATAATTCTTTTCCTTAAATTTATTACTTTTCTCTATTTATTTATATTAATGGATTTTTTTTTTTAATAATAAATAATATACTTTATTATTATTGAAATTCCTAATGTATTTGAAGAAACTTATTAAAAAGCAACATCTAATTATGTTTGCTTGTTAATCCCTTTATTTCTTTATTAAAATGTTTCTTAAGTCTTATTTGTAGTAAATTATTGTTTACTTTTATTTTATATATATTTTTTTTGTTTGAACAAATAACAATATTATTATTTAATTTTAATACTCAAATAAAAATTCGCAGTAATTATTTTAAGGTATTTCAAGAATTATTTTTTACTTCATTTTTTTTATATTATATATATATATTAAATATTTAGAAAAATATATTTATTATTAATTATTTTCTTTTTAAATATTTTTTGTTTTATAATAAACAGAAATCTACAAAAAATCTAAGATATATTTAAGATTAAAATAAAATAAACATATATATATACATATATTATATAAAAATTATTTCTATTTAATAAAATAAATTATATTTTTATTATTTAATAAAACTATTTATTTAAAAATCATATAATAATAATAAAAAAAAGTTATAAAAAATTATAATAATATTAAAAAAAAATAAAAAAAAAATGGAAGAAGAATCAATATTTAATCTCATACCTAAAGAATACGTCCCTCCTCCAAAAGAAAGGAGATATAAATCTTAATATCCTCCAGATTTAGCCCCAACAGGATCTACTTTAATTAATCATACAACTTCTCGTCCCGGAGTATATAATTATTTATTATTTAAATATTTAAAAATTTAAATAATTTTTATAAAAAAAAAAAGGTTGCAAATTTACTTGGGGATTTCTAACTAGTTAAAGGTCCACATTAACACATAGATAATGCAAAAACATTTGGAAAAGTACCAGGTAATTATAATCCAAATATGTAAAAACAAGTTTTATTAAATATTTAAAAATTTAAAAATTAAATAATTAATACATTTTAGGAAGCATAAAACCTTAAACATCTGAGTACAGAAAGAAAAATACAGGAACAATGGGATCAAATAAAGTAAAATAAAATAAAAATCATTTTATTAATAATAATTTTAAAGCTGCCTTAAGTTAAATAATTTAAATACTAAGATGAAGAAAATAGAAAGACTAAAGTTCCTTCGAAAAACGAAAAACCTTTAATGGGATAGATTTCAAAAAAAATTATATAGTGAGTAATGCTGTTGAAAATATATTAAGTGTAAATAAATATATATATATAGTTATTTTATATCGCATTTTTTTAAAGGTCCCTAAAATTTTAAAATAAGAAGATGATTTCTTAAAAAAGAAAGATTATGGAAAAATCCCTGATTATTTAACTTAAAATAAGCAAAATTTAGAAAATGAATATAAAATGATTTAAAACCTTCATTTAACTAAAACTGAGGAAGTTGAAAGACAAAAGTAAATTTTCTAAAATACTAAATGTTTTTAATTATTTTTTTTAAAAAAGATATATGATGTCGTAAGAAGAAATTAAATAACTTAGAGATGGATTAAAAGCAAAATGGGAAGCAGTTAATAATAAATATTAGACTATTACACATATTAATAAAATAGATACTATAGGATTAAAAAGAAAGTACTAATTTTATACATATATTTTATTTTCTTTATATATAAATATATTTAAAAAATTTAGGAAAGAAGATAGCGAAAAAGAATTAGCCCAATTAGAAAAAGATATAGCTAAATTAAATAAATTATTTGTCTTTGTTGATACTAATAACTGATTTTTTATTTAGAATTAGATAATAACTACAAATTAAATAAAAGAATATAAATATTATATTTATATAAATCTTTAAAAAAAAAAAAATACCTATAGTATTTATAAATTAGTAAAATAATTTTTGAATTAAATTTGTTTAATTTTATCAAAATTCAAATACGAATAAACAAACATTATTTTTGCCTTTAATTGATATTCTAAAAGAATATAAATTCTTTAATATTCATTATTTTATTAATTAAAATATTTCAAAAAAATATAATTTTTTTATTCTATCTTTTTAAATATTTTTTATAAAAAAAATTAATTAAATAAATACAAATTAATATTAATTTATTTATTAAAACACATATAATTTAATAATTTTTTTCATTTAATTTTTATTTATCATTTTATCAAATAAAAGAAAAAAATTATAATTATTAATATTTTTTTAAAAATACAAATATATATAATAACTTTTTTTTAGTTATAATTTTCTTTTTATATAAAATATTTATTTTTTTATTTACGATTCTAAAATTTAAATTAAATATAAAATAAATAAAAAATTTTAAGATCAAATTATAATGATATATTTTTAAAAATTAACAAAAATATTATTAGATATAAATGAAAAAATTAGATTACTTAAATAAATGATAACTTTTAAAAAATAAATGCATTTTATTATTAATCAGTAAAAAATATATTTATTTATTTTTAAAAATAAAAATAATAAAAACATAGCATTAATTATTTATAAATATTAATATGAAATGAAATAAATATATAAATCAAATATAAGTTAAAATTTTAATAATAATATATGCATAATTAAATGAAAAAAATATCTTTTATTAATATTCAAAAAAATAAATTATTATTTTAAAAAAAATAAAAAAATTTTCTTAATATTCATTGAAAATGTATTGTTAAAGATAATCATTTATAATGAATTCATAAATATATAAATATATATATATAAAAAAATAATATATATATATATATATATTTATTTAAATTATATTTATATATATATTTATATTTTTTACAATTTTTTTTTATTTTTATCTATATTTATATTTTTATATATATTTTTTTTTATAATAATAAGAAATTAATTTAATATTAGTATCCTTATTGAATTTTTATTTTGCATTATATATTAATATAATATTTTGTCTATTAGGTATACCAATAAATTATGCAAAACAAAAGTTTCTAATCATCATGATATCTTCTATCATTTTTTTAAAAAAAGAGGTTTATTCTTTATATACAGCTATAAACACAAACGTTAATATATTTTTTATATTTTACTGATTTAGCTCTAACTTTAAATACATAAAAGAATAAAAAAATTAAATTATGTTTTAAATATCCTTCATCTTCATTATATGTATTGTTTAATTACATTAAGTTATTACGTTATAGAATTTATTAAAATAAAAATCATTAAAATATAACCAAAGATATTAGTGGAAAATTATTATTGTAATTATAAAAAAACTATAAGAATAACATAAAAATGAATAATTTAATATAATTAATTTGCGTGTATAAATAGAAAGATATAATATGAATATCTATTAATATATATAAAAAAATCTAAATTAAATATTTAAATATTTAATTTATTAAAATTAATATTATTAAAAATTAATATATATACAATTAACTATATTTATTATATTTTTTTTTTTTAAAAATTTAAACCAAATAAAATAAATATATTTAAACTTATATATCATTTTAAAAGTTATAAAATTAATAATATTCTTATTTAAAATCAACATCTGATATTTATTAATTATAAAAATATCATAATTTTTACAAATATTCATTAAAAAGATTTTTATTAAATTTTAAAATAAAAATATTAAATATTATTTATTATATATAATTTATTTTTAAAAGTTTGTAATGTATTTTTTAATAAAAGAATTTTTTTGGAGTATATAGTCTATAAAAATAATAAATTTTATAGAAAAATTAAAATAAATATTATTTAATTATTAAAGTTTAATAAAAATAAGTTTATTAAGTATATTATATATTTTAAAGAAATAATTATTTTCTAAAAGAAAATTTTTATGTTTAAATCAAAAAAATATTATTTCTATTTTATTAAATAGATATTTACAAAAGCATTATTTTTAATTTTGAATAGTTTTTTCAAAAAAAAATTATCGCCATAATTTTATTAAAGGATAAGTAATAATTTCTGTTAAAAAAAATAAAGCACTTTTAATTATTGTCTTTTATTTTATTTTGTTTGGGCATTTTAATATTATATTATATAATAATTTCTTTAAAAAAATAATTTTATAATTATTGTTTTGTTCACATAATTAATTAATGAAAATACCTTTAATTTGAATATTTTTTTTGACATTATATATTTTCATAGAAATAAAATATAATATAAGACTTTCAAAAATAAAGTAAAGAATTTATAAAGTATATTTTTTTTAATTAATTATATTTATTAAAAAATTTACATTATAACTTATAATTTTTTATTTTTTATAAAATTTAAGAATTTTATATATTTTGAAAATAATATCATCATAGAAAGTATATTTATAATAACAATATAAGTATTTATTAAAACAAATATTAAAATATTTTATTTTCTATTAAAAAAAAACAAAAAATGAAATTATAAAATGAAAGACTTAAAGTAGACCGTTAATTTTTCACAAAAATGTTAGAATTAGAAAAATTATTCCATAGTTAAGAAATAAACATATAATAAATAAGCGATTTAATAACAATGTACGCTACAGCAGTCGAATATTACGATTCCATAAAGGACTCATCAAAATATTATTATATGGACAAAATCCAATTTGTATTAAGCAGAAAAGAATCAATAGAATAAATAACATGTTAACAAACCTAAAAATAAATATAAACAAAGGGCTAAGCATTGTTTTAAAGTACATTTGATAGCCAATAGGTGGATATAGACAGGGACTTTTCAGCAATAACTACAGCCAATTATTTTGGAAGGGAAAGTGTTATATAGAGAAAAATAAGGGGAGAATATAATATTAATAGTGAATTAGTGGATTATAGATTAAATGAATAGAATTAATTGTAAGATATTTTAAATAATATAGAAAAAACATTCAATTAGAACGATAATATTGTGGAAAATGACCTTAAAGAATAGGATAAAATTCTTCTTGAAAGAATTGCAAAAAGAAAGGCAAAAATAAATTTAAATAAAAAAAATTATTAAAAATCAAATAGCTTTAATGAAGAAGAAATTAAATAAGAAAATTCGCCTTAGAAAAACTAAACTTAAAAAATTAGCATATAATAAAGTTCGTCTAAAAAAGAAGAAATTTAGGAATTAAAATAAAGCTTTTAATATTCTTATTAAAGATTAAATAATTCTATTAGTACGAATAGATTAACTATTTCAAAAGCTAATAATAAATCATTTTTTAATGAAGCTGATAGAAATAATGATAATCTAGATACTATATTTTCTAATTATGGAAGAAGTGCTTTAAGAAATCCTTTTGAAGATGATGATAATTGATTTAAATAAAATAATAATATTATATATAAAATAAATAATTAATTATAAATATGGAATTTAATTTTTAAAATTTAATAATTTACATTATTTATAAAATAAAAATCTTAAAATAATTTTTTTATAAAAACAAAACTAAAAAACATTTCATTTTATTTAATACTATTCTTTTAATCATATTTTAATATTTAATTTTAGTTAATATTAAATCTTAATGATTATTCAAAAAAAATATAATTATTAATTTAATTTTTAAGATTTTTTTATTTTTTATTTAAAATAATGCCATCTTTGTCTATATCATTTTTTTCGATGATTAAAAGCCTATTTATATAAAAATATTTCATATTAAAAATAATTTTCATGATATATCTTCTTTTTATTTTTAATTTTAAATAATTTGTTTTGATTTTTGTAGTTGTAAATAATAAATCTTTTTACTTAATTAAAATATTTATTTTAAAAACAGAATTATCAAGGTAAAAATTAAAGTTTATATTATATAAAACAGAGATTGTAAAAATGCTTACACACTTTAGTTAAATAAAAAGTTTTAATCAAATTTAAATAATAAAAATTATAATTGTCTACTAAAATTGGCTATTAAATTAATATTATGATAAATTCCATAATATTTAATACATTTAAAAATATAATTCTATTATCTATTATAAATTTAAAATATGTTTTAAAAATTTTTTGAATTAAAATATTATATATTTAAAGTATATAGATAATATATTTGTATTGTTATTGTAAATATATAATAAATTATATATATTTATATATATATATATATATATATATTTATACATATATATTTATATATCTTTTTCTATTTAATTAATACACTATATTTAAAACTTTTTATTTTAAATAATTAAAATATAAATATAATATTGATACAAAAATAAAGAAAAGATATTTATATATTTAAATTTAAAAAATTAAATTATAATTATTTTTTTGAAAATAAATAAAAATTATTAAAAAATAGTTAAAATATTAATTTATTTGTTAAAATAAATAAATTTGAAAATAATTAGATGATAAAACTTTTAATATTTAATATTTTTTTTATTAATTGGAATCTTTAATATTTATATATATATTGTTATAATGTATTTAATTTATTTTAGCATTACATATGTATGTATTTTTTTATATTATTAGAGATAACGTGAAATTTTATATTTA
>NW_004086477.1:9841-17256 GCF_000220395.1 Ichthyophthirius multifiliis
ACCTTATTTAATCAATCTTATTGATTCTCCTGGACACGTAGATTTTTCATCTGAAGTTACTGCCGCTTTGAGAGTTACTGATGGTGCTTTAGTCGTCGTCGATTGTATTGAAGGAGTTTGTGTATAAACCGAAACTGTACTCAGATAAGCTATGTAAGAAAAGATTAAACCTGTATTAATCGTAAATAAGATTGATAGAGCTATTTTGGAATTAAAACATGACGGAGAAACTATGTATTAAAACTTCGTTAGAGTTATCGATATGGTGAATGTTATTATTGATACATACACTCAAGAAGATATGGGAAATCTCATTTTAAATCCTGATGATGGTGCCATTGCTTTTGGTTCTGGAAAAGAATAATGGGCATTCACTTTGACTAAATTTGCAAGATTGTACTCTTAAAAATTCAAAATTGACTTCGGTAAAATGATGAAGAAATTATGGGGAGACAACTATTTTGATGCCCCTGCTAAAAAATGGAAATCCAACAACCAAGACGAAAACGGAAAAACCATTAAAAGAGCCTTCGTTAACTTTATTATGGACCCCATTTGTAAATTAGCTAACGCTGTCATGGATAATAACTAAGAAGTCATGAATAAAATGCTCGAAACTCTCGGACTTACTCTTACTTAAGCCGATAAAGATCTCTCTGGTAAACATTTACTTAAAGCCGTTATGTCTAAATGGTTATCCGCAGCCGATTGTTTATTAGAAATGATGATTATTCATTTACCTTCCCCCAGAATGGCCCAAAAATACAGAACTTCATATCTATACACTGGTCCCTAAGACGATGAAATAGCCAAAGGAATGAGAGATTGTGACCCTAAAGGACCTCTTATGATGTACGTATCTAAAATGGTGCCAACTGCCGACAAAGGTAGATTCGTGGCTTTTGGTAGAGTTTTCTCCGGAACAATTGCAACTGGTTAAAAAGTCAGAATTTTAGGACCTAACTTCGTCGTTGGAAAGAAAGACGATTTATTCGAAAAAACACTCCAAAGAACCCTTATTATGTAAGGAAGATGTACTGAATATGTCCCTGATGTTCCCTGTGGAAACACATGCGGTTTAGTCGGTGTAGATTAATTCATTATGAAAACTGCCACACTTACAGACCATGTAGATGCCCATACTATCAGAACTATGAAATATTCAGTCTCTCCAGTCGTTAGAGTAGCCGTTTCAGTCAAAAACGCAGCAGATTTACCTAAATTAGTCGATGGTTTAAAATAATTATCTAAATCAGATCCGTTAGTTGTCTGTTCTATTGAAGAAACTGGATAACATATTATTGCTGGTTGTGGAGAATTACATATTGAAATTTGTTTGAAGGATTTAGAAGAAGATTATGCTAAATGTCCCATTATTAAATCTGACCCTATTGTTACTTATAAGGAAACTGTCACTGCTGAATCTTCATAAGAATGTATGACCAAATCACCTAATAAACATAACAGACTTTATGGTAAAAGTGTACCCCTTGAATCTGGTCTTGCAGAAGAAATCGAAAAAGGAAAAGTCAGCTCGAAAGATGACCCTAAAGAAAGATCTAAATATCTCCACGAAAACTTCGGATGGGATAGATTAGACGCAGGAGCTAAATTATGGTCCTTTGGTCCTGAAAATACTGGCCCCAATGTAGTCGTTGATATGACTAAAGGTATATAATATGTCACTGAAATTAAGGATTCAGTCGAATCCGCCTGGTAATGGGCTTCTAAAGAAGCTGTTTTAACAGAAGAAGGTATGAGAGGTGTTAGAATGAATATTTTAGATTGTGTATTACATGCTGATAATATTCATAGAGGTGCAGGTTAAATCTTACCTACTGCTAGAAGACTTTTCTACGCTTGTGAACTTACTGCTGAACCCAGATTATAGGAACCTATCTTTACTGCTGAAATTACTGCCCCTATGGATGCTATGGGAGGTGTTTATAATTGCTTGAATTAAAGAAGAGGTATTATTAATGAAGAAGAATAAGTATAAGGAACTCCTATGAATATTGTAAATAAATACATATTTTTTATTTTTTTATCAATATTTTTAATTTTTTTTATAGGTTAAATGCTATTTACCTGTCGCTGAATCTTTTGGTTTTACAGCTCATTTAAGAGGACTTACTTAAGGTTAAGCTTTCCCTTAATGTTTCTTTGATCATTGGGCTATTGTCACTGGATCTCCTTTCGAAAAAACTTCCAAAACTTATGATATTGTTTAAGCTATTAGAAAAAGAAAAGGACTTAAGGAAGGTATTCCAGAACTTAATGATTATATTGATAAACTTTGAGAAGCCAAAAATTCATATATATTTATATTTTAAAAGGAATAATGTTTATGTGTTTTTTTATTTAAATGAAAATAAAAATAAGTTGTTTTTATTAAATAAATATGATATTATTAAATATCATAATTATATATATATATATATATATAAATATATATATATTATTTACTTTTATATTTATATACATATATTTTTTTATTTATATTTATAAATATATTTAATATATACTTTTTATATATTAATTTTTTTTGATATATTTTAATAAAAAAATAAATTAAAATATTTATATTTATTATAAAAAAGATTTTTTTTTATACATATAATTTTATATTCAAATATATTTTTATTAATTTAAATATACAATTAAATTTTTAATATATATATATTTATATATAGAATTCAATAATAAATTATTTTTTTTAATTTCATTTATATTTTTTTTATACTTTACTTTACATAATTATTATTTTAAAAATTATTAAATTTTAAAATATTAATTATATAAATAAATTAATTTTTTTTTTAAAAGTTTAAATGAAATAAATAATAATATAATAATTTTCTAAATATTATAGCTTTTATTTTCAAAGATATTATAGATAAAAAAATACATTAAATAACCAAAAATTTAATAAAATATTCAAATAAAGCTTTCTTTATAAGATTATATATTTTTTTAAGTTAGTACCTATATTTCTTTTTAATAAGAATTACACTAACTTAAGCTATTTTAACCTTATTCTTATATACAAAAGCTAGTTCCCTAAATAAATTTTTAATTTTATTATTCTATTTAATCTTAATATAAATCTTTATTTAACCATTACATTAATAATTCCACAAATTCATCCCTATCAATCTAAAATAAAATAAAATAAAATATAAAAAGAGATTACTTTTCCATCTTTGTTAGAATCTCCTTATAAAATGATTTAATCCCAAGTTTCTTATTTTAATTATCCTCCAAGTATTTTTTCTAATTAATACTTAGTAATAAATCCAACTTAATCTTCATCAATAAACTCAAAAGCTTTATATAAAATATCTTTCGATATCATTTTTTCTTTATTTAATGCCGCAACCATAAACTCTGAAAAGCTTATTAAACCCGAATAATCATAATCAACATCTTTAAACACATGTTCAACAATTTCTTAAGCTTATTATCTATCTCCTAATAATTTTTCATATCCTATAAATAATAATAAAAATTAGGCAAATATATTTCTAATATTTAAATACCATTTATTAGTTCTTATTTAGATAATTAACCATCCCCATTTTAGTCTAAAAGGTTAAAATTTATAATAATTTCTTATTTTTATTAATGTGTAAGAAAATGGAGAGAAATAATACTAAGTATAGCAGTTTTAACTCTATTTACAGCTTAAAAATTTATTAAGTTTTAAAGAATTTTTTTACTGACTTATATATTTTATTATTTTTATTAAATCCAATTATGTTAAAAAGACTCAGAAGCACTGATTCGATTTTCTGGATTTTTTTAAAGCATTTTAGATATCAGATCTTTAGCTTCAATGCTAATATTAGCCCATTCGTCATCTTTTTTGTTTTAATTATTTATTTTATGTTTTTTTAAAAAAATATATATTAATTTATTTTACTATTAAATTTTAAATTGTCATTTAATATAGATTAACATATTTCGTCATCACTTTAGCCAACAAAAGGCGGATAACCACAAAGCATTATATATAAAATAACTCCTATTGAAAAAATATCACATTTCTCATCATATTTTCTTATTTTAATATCTCAGGAGATACATATAAGACTGTTCCTACATAATCTTATATTTTTTCTAATTTAGAAAATTTCTTTGAACTTCCTAAATCAATGATCTATAAATAAATATATATATAAATATATATATATATATATTTATATTTTTGTATATATTTATTTATTCCAAAAAAAAAAAAATATTGTTTTTGTTTTTTATTTTTTTAAATTTACTTTTAAAATCTATGTAATTTTTTTTAGCAAATAATATATTTTCTGGTTTTAAATCTCTATGTACAATATTTAATGAATGAAGATAAGAAACTGCTGATATTATTTATTTCATATATTCAGATGCCTATTGTTCAGAAAAAGCTTTATGTTCTACAATTTTATCAAATAAATCACCTCCATACAATAATCTTTTTTTATAAATTAATTTTAGTATATATTAATTTTTATTATATTTAACTCTGTAACAAAATAATGATGTTAAGTATCTTCATAGTGTTCTAATACTTTCAATATATTAGGATGGTCTATTTCTTACATAATTTATAATTCTTATAATAATTTCCATTCGTCAATTTTTTTAATTCTTTATTTATTTATCATTTTAACTGCCCTTTTAAAACTAGTTTATCTATTTATTGCTACACATACAATACCAAATCCACCTAAAATATATTTTATATTTAATTAACTTCTTTTAAATTTTAATGAATTTTTTTTTTTTTAAATAAAAAAATACCTTAACCTAAAAACTTTCCTATTCTATATTTTGTAAAAAAATCCTCATTTGATTTCTTTATTATACTTTTATTTTCAATATTAATTTCTTATTCGAATATTTATTTAATTCTTAATTACTTTTTTTTGGTTTTTAAATAAATTAATTAAAATTATATTATATATTGTTTATACTCATTATTATTTTTAAATTTACATTTTTTATTTCTTCAAACTTTCTAAATTCTATTGATTAATGCGATTATTATTAAAATTTACTGCTTGAATTAAAGCTAAAATTATTAAGATCTTTAGGAACAAAACCTTTATTTATTTTATTATTATTATTTTTATTAAATAAAATAAATATATATCTATTATTAAATAAATAAAAAATTAATTTTCTGATATTAAAATAACTTTTTAATATTATAACTTTGCAAATAATCTTAATTATTTTCCTCTTGCATACTTTAACAACATCCCATTTATTTTATATTATCCGTTTTTTATTTTTTTTATTTTTTTATTTTTTTTAAACTATTTTCTTTAAATAATTATATTTAAATATTTAATTTAATAACTTTTTAATAGAATGAATATTTTTGTTTTTTTGTTTTTCAAAAATAAAAAAAACCTCTTAAAAAACCAAAATAAAATATTAAAAGCACACATTACAAAATAAATTTACAAAATAAATAAGATTAGGGTAAAAAATTATCGAAAATATAAATAATATAAAAATAAAATAAAATATATATATTAAAAATATTTTTTATTTATATAATTTTTTTTTAAAAAAATACAAACACAAAAATAAGAATGGAAACTCAAAATTAAAATAAAATAAATAACTCTTGTACAAATTAAGTAATTTAAAACCAAGATTTAAATTTATCTAGCCAAACAACCCAAACCCCTGAATCATAAAATGACTAAAATTTACAAGAACAAATAAAAAAACTAATCATTTAAGGAAAATACAATGATCTTTTATAATTAATAATCCAAAACCAATATTAAATCGACTAATTTTTAAATTTTACATACAACACAAATTTAACAATAATCCATAATTTAGTTTTAAATCAATAAAACAATTTTTTATAATAAATAATTACTTAATTTAAAAGCTTTAATGTTTCCAACTCAGAAATTAAATATTTAATAAATAAATAAAATAAAGAAGGTTACACCTCCCTCCATTACGCCTCATATAAAGGAGATATCGAAATTATCAAATATTTAATATAAAACGGAGCAGATATTAAAATAAATAATTTTAATGGACTTTCAGTTATCCATGCAGCAGTATAAAACGACAAACCTTTATCAATTTGTTATTTTTTAGACCAAATAAATAACAATTATTAAAAAAAGAATTATTAGAATAAAAAGACCATAAATTTGCTTAACCAATCCATTGGGCATGTTTTATGGAATCCGAAAATTGTATTAATCTATTATTATCATATAAAGTTAATATAAATGATAAAGATGAAGTATGAATATATATATGTATAAAAAAAATATATATATAAGTAAGGATTAACGCCTTTACATATAGCAGTAACTGCTGAAAATTCACGTATTGTTAAAAAACTACTTTTAAGAGGCGCAGATAAGACTATAAAAGACTTTGAAAATAAAACAGCAATATAATTAGCAAATGAAAATAAATTAATTTATAAAATGTTATAAGATCTGAGTTTTATTTAAAAATGCTTCAATACATAATAATAATTAAAGCCAACAAAAAGATAAAAAAATAAATTATTTTTGATTACTTTTCTTATTATTATAGGGTTAGTTAATTATTTATTATTTATTTTACCTTATTTTGAATAAGAAAGTTAATTAGTTATATCTATAATTGTTATAATACTTAATACTTTAAATCTAATTTTCTTAAGTTTATCGATTTTCAAAGACCCAGGATATGTTTCCTAAATAAAAGTTTCAAAAAAAAAGTAAAATAACTAAAATATATAACTTAAAAATAATCATAATAATAGTGTAAACTGTGAACTAAGCTTAAATAGTTCTCTAGTAAACTTCAACAACAATTTCAATCCAAACAAAACAAATAACACCACCTCTTTTTTATAATAATTATATTAAAACTCCCCTTCAGATTCCTAAGTATGCCCCGAATGTAAAATAATAAAACCTTAAAGGTCCCGACATTGTGAAATATGTTAAAAATGTATCCGCGTATATGATCATCATTGTCCATGGATTGATAATTGTGTGGCTTGTGAAAATCTTTTATATTATATCCTTTTTTTAATCGTATTATGGATTTTATTGATTTTTTATATTAGTATTATTATCTTTTAAGTTATTATGGCATTTAAGAAATAGCCTGAAAACAGTTTCGATAATCAGTTTTTTTAAAGAAAAAGTTTTATGACTTTAAGATATGTTTGCTTTATTGTATGTTTTTTTATATGCTTGCTTTTTTGGATACCTTTAAATATTTTACTGTATATCTAAATCACTAATATTTTAAAAAATGAAACAACGTTTGAAAGATATAATGCCTTTACAAATGATTAATAATCAGATGATTTTAATGATAATGAATAAGAAATATAAAATAGGAAATTAAATATATTTTCAAATTGCTTTTATATGCTTTTTAAA
>NW_004086477.1:17276-22777 GCF_000220395.1 Ichthyophthirius multifiliis
TATATATATATATTATTTTTTGAAAAAATTTAATTTTTTTATATAAATTAATTAAAACTTTTATAAAAATAAAAATAAAAAATATTAATTAATTTATATATATATATATATATTTATATGTATATATGTATATAATTATTATTATTATTATTATAATCAATTTTATTTACTATTAATTATTTCAAACGATTAAATTATAAATTATTTTTTTTTTTTTGAACTTTTACTTTAGACAAAATGTGTATTTTCATTATTAAAATAATAAATAAATTCAAAATTTTGAAATTTCTCATTATTTCTATTATCTAATAAAACTTGACTTTAATAATTTTCAAAACTAATTTATTAAATAAGGTTATTTTATAAAACAACAACATTAAGATTTTCTTATTCTTTATTTTTAATACAAACCAACTATTTTATTTGATTTTCAATTTCAAATCCTTTAATATACTAAATTTCATTATTATTTAAATTAAGAATTAATTAAATAATTATATTATTAGGACTAGCATAAAAAAAATTGATAGAATTTTAATTTTTGAAGTAAATAAAATCAAAAAGGGATATTTCGAAATTTTTTTATTGTTTTAAAAAAGTATAATAATCATAATCTTTCCATTAAAAGTATTTAAAAATATTATTAAAATCAGATTTCAAATAGCAATTTTATTAATTTATAACAAATATATTATTTAAGAAATCCAAAAAAATAAATATTTTATTTTCTTAATCAAATAATGCATTTTTTACTTAAATTTTTTATTCAAAAAGTTCATTTAATAAAACTGAATTTTTTAAACTAAAAAATTTTATATTATTATTAAATTAAATAAGTATTAAAATGTCATTTATAATTCCAACTTTAAAAATACTATTTTAAATATTTTATTATCTTAAATATTTTTCTAAAACTAAATTATTTGCCATTATTTATTTACCTCCATTTGAATTATCACAATTTAAAAGTTGATTTTTATATAATTATATAGATCCATCAAAAAAAACAATCAAAAATTAATTGTTTATGTCGTTAAATTATATTATGTCAGTTATTATAGAATCATATTAATTTTTTACACAATAGCTATAATATATACCATCTTATTATTTTTTAAATGTAAAAAGATTTATATTTTTATCTTAATTTAAAGTTGATACTAGTATAGTTTATAATTATTTAGAAAAGTAAACACAAGATATTGAATTAGTAAGATTTTTATATTCTTTATCAAATTTATTGATTGTTTAGTTAAGATTTGATTATAATTATATCATATTTAATAATATATATATATATATATATATATATATAAAAATATTTTATAAAATTTTTAATATTTATTAATTATATTATTATCTTTAAAATGATATATTTTTTTTAAAAAAAATATTAGTTATAAAATAATATTAATTAAATATTTATAAAATACATAAATTAATAATTTTTTTCCAATATTATTATTAATAATATATATATAAATAATTAAAAATAAACATCAATAATATTTTTAAAAAAATGTCATTTTTAAAATAAATATTTCTATTTTTATTTTTTTTATTGTTTTAAAGTTTAGAAATAACAAAATAAAATATCTAATTTGAAAATTGTATATTAAAAATAAATGTTTTTTTAATTATTCTTTATAAAGCAAATTTAAGAAAGTTATAAAACTTGATGAATGATAATACTTTAAAAGAAATAATAAATAATGTTACAGATATAGAATTAAGTAAAATTATTTTAATTAAAAAATATATATTAATATAAAATAAGAATAAAAAAATGAATAGAATACAATATTAGATACAAAAAATTAAAATAGTAAAAAAAAAATAAAAAAAATAAAAAATAAAAAAATTAAATAATAATAATAACAATATATAGAAAAACTAAAAAACACATTAAAAATCTAAAATTTAAAACAGAGCTTAAAAAAAATAGAAAATTTATAAAAAAAAATAATAGTAATAATAAAAATAAAAATAAGAAGAATAAAAAAATATAGTATAATAATAATAATAATAATAATAATAATAATAATAATAATAATAATAATAATAATAATAATAATAGCAAGATAATAAAAATTTAAATGCTGAGTAATAATTAATATAAAAATTAACTGTAATATAATCTTAAAAATAATAAGATAATATTAAAATTATTTAATAAAACTTAAAAGAAGTTGATACAGACTAATTTGAGAAATAAGTTTCAATAAAATAAATTCATTCAGATAAAAATTAATAAAATATATTATCTAATTAATAAATTTAAAATATAGAAATTAATAAAATTAACAATTAACCTTAAACTTTTTAAATAAAAAATCTTTAATCTTTAGAATCATAATAATAAATAAAAGATAATAATTCTAAAAAATAATCAATATCTACCAATTTAGTAATAAACAAATAACAATCTAATAAGCCTTAAAATTAATAAAATTATAATAATATATTAATTTAAATTTTAAATAATTCATCTTGTCGGTTAATTCTTTTTTTATTATTTATAATTCTATCTACTACAATAAGTATATTATTTAAATATAATAAGTATTTAAAAATATCGAAATAATAATATTATTTCTATTTAGATGAAGAAAGATATTAAAGACTAATTAAATGAAGAATAATAGATATTATTTTAAGATAAGAGAGTTTTTTCTATATAATAATTTTAAAATATCAATAATTAATTTTTATTTCCAAGTTTTAAAATATTTATATATAAAAAATATATATATATATTTTTTTTCAAAAAAGAATATATCTTAAAAAATTTCTTAAAAAAATAAAATAAAAATATAAAATATAAAATATAATTCCTTTATAATAAGAATACGAATAATATAAAATTTCTATCAAAAAACAATAGATTAGTTTTCGATTTTAAATCCAGCTTTTTATAAAGATTTAATAACTAAATCTTCATATTCATCTATAGAAACACTTCCGTCTGTATTAGTATCAGCCATATCTAACCAAATCTTAACATCAGTTTCACTAGGTGCAAAATTAGCCATTCCCATTTCTAAATAAGTATCTTTAATTAAATCTACAATTTCGTTTCTATCTAAATATCCACCTTAATCCTTATCATATTTTTTAAACAATCTTCTAGCCTAAAAAAATAATTTTTTTACAACAAATAAAAATAAAAAAATATTACCACATTAAGTTTAACTTCAACTTCTGGAGGATATTATTTTTTTCCACCTCTTTTAATTTTTTCACCTTATTACATAGGCATAACTCCACATAAATATTTTAAACATAAACTCTCAATATCCTAAATAGTAGCCTACCCATCCTAATTAACATCAATAACTCTATAATAAGAACTAGCGTATTAAGGATTTGCCGAAAATTATTTATTTATAGCTTTATAAGCATCAGCAATCATATAGGATCCGTCGTTTACATCAATATTCCCTTTTCTACTTCTATCGTATTATTCGAAAATTCTCTTAGCGACTATTCTTGCGTTCTATAAATATATAATTATATATAAAAATATTTATATTAATATAGTATATATATATTTATATATTGTTATATTAATTACTTCTTCACTACATAAAGCACCTCCAGTAGCTTATTGATATTAAGTATTATAAGTAGTACTTAATTGTTTGCCTCCTCTTTTAACTTAGTCACTAACTCCATCATAAATTGATCCTCCTCCTACTACTTATTAATTAATTTAAAATTCATTATTTGTAAACATATTAGAAGAACTTACACCTCCTAATGTCTATTATCTAATATCCATTATATTATTACTAGGTAAATTATTTTATTAAGTATATATCACTTCAGATCTATAAACTTCCGATGGTCCTGTCTATGATCTAAATACTTCAATTCCTGAACCTCCTGTCTATGATCTATATACTTCCATTTAAGGACCTGCATTTCTGTAGACATCATTTGTATTACCTCCATATTGAGAATTAGATGTATTGCTGGTTCTGTAAGATTATTAAGTATATACGTTTGTTACTCCATTTTATTATTATTAAAAATTTGATCCTCTCATTTTTATTTTTTTTATTATTTTTTATTTTTTTTTATTTTTTTGTTTATTATTTATTTTTATTATAATTTTTTTTTTGTATATGTGTGTATAAATTTATATAATATTTTTTTATATATTAAAAAAAAAATATTAATATTAAATTTTCTATATTATTATTTAAATTTTTTTTTATTGTATTTTAATGTATTTTTTTTTTATGAATAATAATTTACATTAAAATAAAAATATCCTTTTTATTCTTTGATTAAATTTTATAAAAAAAATATTGCAGTATAAAATTAAAAAATAAAAATTGGAATATATATAATATATATAGTGTATCTATATTAAAATTTATATATATTTTATGATATTACTATGATATTTAAAAACTAAACTTATATACATTATTTTACATTTATATAATAAATATAGTATTATATCTAAATTTATATTTAATTTATTATATATATTTTATATTATAAAAAGTTTAAATAATATTAATTAATATTTAATTTTAATAATAATAAAAATATTTTTATTATTATTTAATTAATAACATAAAAAAAAATACATATTATTAATTATAAATTATTATATTATTAGTTAGTATATCTATTTCAAAATCATTATTTATACAAATATTAAATCATTTTTATTTAAATTAGCCATTTTTTTTATAAATAATAAAAGATATCTAATTATTTTAATATAACAAATAAAATATTTATTTTTTATTTAAATTACATTATTAAAATATTTACAAAAGTACTATATAAAATATTATTTTACATTAGTAATAATATTAATTATAATATTTTTCACAATTAATTTCTAAATATTATATCATAGATTAATATAGTATTTGTATTTTATATATTATATATTATTTTTATATATAAAGGATTAAAAATAATAAATAATTAAAATAATTTGCTTTTTTAATTAAAAGTGAATCTTTAACGTTATATTTTAGAATAAAAATACTTATTAATTAAATAAGCAATTTTTAAATGCCTATCCTATTTTTTCTTAATATTTTTTATTTTATATATAATATTATATGATATTAATATATAATATATATTTTTTTAAATTTTCCTTAACTTTTGGGTAAAAATAAAAATAAAATGATAAAATTAGTAATGTTAAAAATTAATTTTTTATATATAAAATATAAATATTTTTATTATAAAAAAAAATATAAAATATAATATATATTAGGAATTAATCGCGAATTAATAGTTATATATATATATTTATTTATATATATTATTTTTAAATAAGTAAAAAATTAATACATTATATATATATCTTTATTTAAAAAAAATTTATAAATTAATAAATATTTAGTAAATAATTCTTAATTAATATATAAATATGATTATAAATATAAATATAAATATTTGTTTTTTTTTTATTTTAAATTTGTTTTTTTTTTTTATTTATATAGATATATATATATATATATTTA
>NW_004086477.1:22797-47688 GCF_000220395.1 Ichthyophthirius multifiliis
ATAAATATATAATTTTTTTTTTTTTATTTATATATTTATTATTAAATATATTTCAAATTTTTAAGAAATATTTTATTTTATTTATTTTTAAGAATTAAAAAAAATATTATTATATATTAAATTATATATATATATTTTTTAATATTTAATTAAAAAATTTAAAATTTCTTCCTTATTTTTATTTTTTTATTTTTTAATGTATTATTATATAAATTATTAATTAGATATTATTTTATGAAGTAACTCATTTAATAAAATAGACAATAATAAATAGATACAAATAAAAATAAAAAAATTAATATAATATTTGTTTTTCTATATTTCTTTTACTATTCATAATATATTTTTTTTTACTTTTTCTCACTTAATTTAAAAAAAATAATGAATAAAAATAATAATTATATAATTAATTTAAGTGATTAAAATAAAAATACTAAATAATATTATCCGAAAAGTAGCATAATCATAGGATAATCCAATTATGTTTCTTTTATGAAAAATGGATATAAATTAAACAAAAAAAAATATATTTATGTCCCTTTAAATTAAGATAATGATAAATCTACTGACACCACCTAAGAAAGTCAGCAATAAAGGAATAGAAATCAAAATTTAGTTGATCAAAATAATCGAAAAAGAATACTTAACAATGATAAAAATGATAATTAATAATAAGATGCATTTTAATAAAAATAATCTAATTAATAATAAAATAATTTAAATATGAAATATAATACATAATTGAATAATACTAAACAATTTTACTAAAACTAAAAATTAAAAATAGTATATGTCCCATTAAACAAAGAAATAAGTTAATAGCCAGAAAATAATAATCAATAAAATTTAAATAAAGAAAAGAATTAATCAAAGTATATTTTATGAAAAATTAAAATTTATTTATATATAACAGATTATTTTAAAATAATCATAAAATTAATAATTAAAAATATAATTTTTATATTTATTTTTTTATATAATTAGAGAAATATAAAAAAAGCCTATTCAAAACACTAAAGCTAGAGTATAAAATATAAAAACCATTCTGTCATATTATCATAAAGCAATATATGCTTTTAAAAATGGGATGATTTAGAAAATGTGTACTAACCTTATGAAATTGTATAGATAAAAAATTCAAAAGAAAAAGAAGCTGAATATAAATAGATTAGTAAAATATTTTAATATTATTTATTTTACAATTTTTAATTTTTTAATAAAAAAAAGTAAATTAAACATTATTTCCTTAGTAATAAAAAAGTGAATAATAATATGTGATTATAGAATAAATTGATTCCGATTAAAAAAATTAAAATGAATAGGAAATATAATAAATTGAAAATTAATAAACACATGAAAAATAATAAATATAATTAAAAAATAAGAATAAGAATAAGAATTAGATTAGGATAAAGAAATAAATAATTTGTTAAATGAAATTAATCATTTATAAACCTAAAATAATGATGAATAGATTAATGAATAATTATAATAATTTAATAATGTATAATAATAAAATGTTAATAAAATAAATGATTAATTATAAGATAATGATTATGATAAATATAATAATAATTATAATACAGCTTTCTTGAATTAAAAAATAAATAAGAACATTAATAATAATAATAATAATAATATTAATAATAATAATAATATAAATAATAAGAATAATAAGACTTAGAATAAAAATAAGAATAAAAATAAGAATAAGAATAAAAATAAGAATAATAATAATATAATTAAAAATTATATTAAAATAATATTCAAAATTACTAAGTAAATTTTAATGAAGAATAATAACTTGAAATAAATATAGATGGAGAAGAAAAATTTAAGAATAACCATGTAAAGGAGCAGAGAGATTTACTAATAAATAAACTGAAATTTAAAATGAATAATATTATAATATCTAATTTTAAACTTTAAATTAAGATATAGCTTTTGAAAATAATTAAGAATAAAATTAATTGAATAATCGAGAGTAAAATAAATATCAAAAATAGATAGAAACATAAGATTAAATAGAAGAAAATATATAATTTACTGAATAAACTTAAACCAATAATGAAATTGAATAATAAAAAATAAATAAAAATTAAATAAATTAAGAAAATACTTTGAATAAATAAATTGAAAATAACGAAATATATTATAATAATTAATAAAAAAAATTAGAAAATGATAAAAATGAATAATAATAATAAACTAAATAATAAAATTAATAATAAGAAATAAGATAGAAAACAGAATAAAAATAAATTGAATAAAATATATAATAATAATAATAATAAATAAATAAAAAATATGATTAATAATAATAATTAATTTAATAAAAATATGAATAATCATAATAATGTATAGAATAAACATAATTATTAAATGAATAAACCTAATAATAATAGAAAATATAATATTAAGAAAATTAAATCTTAAATCAATAAAAAAATATAGAAGAAAACAATATTTATCATGAATAAACAAAAAGCTAAAATAAATATTTTTTAAATAATGAAAGTGAAATTATAAAAGAAGATACACTTGAATATAATTAAAGTGAATATTCTTAATAATGTTTAGACCTAAATAAAAACGAATAAAATATGTATAATAATATGATCTGTTAAGAAAATAAAGAAAAATAAGAAAATATATAATTTGATGTTTCTATATCAACATAATAGCTTTCAAGAACAAGTTCTTAGTTTTTCTTATAGGCAAAGGAAAATAAATATAAATAATTATGTTAGGACTTTAAATTAATGTAAAATATGTAATATGGAACTTATATTTACTTATAAAATTGCACAGAAGAAAAATAATAATAAAAAAAATCAATAGGAAATAATACAGAAATAGAAAATATGCTTTTCCAAAGTTTAATTAAAAATAATTAAATTAAATTTAAGAAAACATTATATTAAAATTTTATACTTAATTATGCTTTCTATTGTTCTAGTAATATCATTTCTAAAATTTAAGAAAACAATTCCTTTTAAGAACTATGATTCTTTTTATTTTGTTATAAAACATATTATTTTATATTTAATTTTATTGATTTTCTTTGTTTACAATAAATATTTAAATAAATAAAATCTTTTTTAAAACATAAAAAAAAATTAAATAAAAATGATATATATTAAATGTGTTATTATTTATATAAACTAAATATTTTATTTAAAAAAAAGTTAAAATAAAAATTCATAAAATAATTTATAAAAATATAAAAATAAAAAAATTAAAAAAAATATATAATTATATATAAATATTTTAAATAAAAATAAATATAAAATTAAAAAATATATATAATATAAAATTAATTATATATAAATAAATAGATATAAGAAATTAAAAAAAAATTATAAAAATAAAAAATATATTCTTTAAATTAATTTATTCAATAAAATTTTTATTTTAGATTTTGTACATTATTTATTATAATGTTTTTTAGAGATTATCAATGATAAATATAAATAAAAAGTTATACTAATTTATATTTATTATAAAATAAAACAAAATAAATATATATATGAAAAATAAAAATATTATTATTAAAAAAATAATATATAATTAATTTTTTTTTATTAATAAATATAAATATGTATATATATAAATATATATAAATATATATATTTATATATGTTTATATATGTTTATATATGTTTTAATATATAAATTCATATTTAAACTAAAATACAATAATGTTTACATATAAAAAAAATAGAAATTTTTATGTTATTATTTAATAATTTATGATTTTATAGAAGATATATATATATTTTTAATATAATATACCTTTTTTTCTCAATAAATAAAATCAACAAATTCTATATTAATCCAATAAATTTTTTTAAGTTTAAAATGCTTAAATAATTATCCAAACAGTTATCTTTGTGAAAGTTAAGATATTTGAATAGTTTTTTAAATAATTTCTTATAAATTAAATAAAGAAGAATAAAAAATCTAAAAAATATAAAAATATATATTTAATATTATTTAGAAAAAATAAAAAACGTGTATATATAAATATATATATATAAAATATAATATTTAAAATTATTAATTTTTATTTTTATCATTTATCCCATCCGAAAATTTCATTATCTTCATCACTTTCATATTTTTCTTCATTTTATTCTTTTTTTTTTATTCATTTTTTTTTTTTTATTTTTTTAATTATTTAGCTTTTTCTTTATTTTTTTTCTTAATTATCTCTCTCTTTCTTCTTCTGAATCACTATCTTCTTCTTCTTCAGAACTTTCGGATTTTTTTTAATTGATTTATGTCTTTGCTTATTATTATTTTTCTTCTATTTCTTTTAATTATTCGTATTCATATTCTTTATCATCTTTAGTAGGTCTTATTTTCCAGAACTTAACAAAAAATTTAAAATATATATTTTTTTAAAAGTTATACTTTAACGCTTTAATCTTTACTACAAGTAACGAATATTTATCTATCTTCCGCATATCTCATTTTATTTAATAATTCTTTATGAGCATTAATACTATCTATATAATATATAAAAATATTTAATTATTTAATATATTGATATATATAAATATACATATATATATATATATATATATTTATATATTTATATATATGTATATATAGATATTAATAATTAAATTATACAAATTGGTTAATTATGAGAAGAACTTAATATTAATAGATTATTGACACAATTAGTATATATTTCTCTATGTTTTAAAGAAAAGTAAACACAATTTATCTTAATAAAATTGAAAGAATATTCATTTTTTATATATTTTTATTAATATTTGCATATATATTTTTACTTATTCAGGTCCTTAGATAAGAGATATAGGATTAATAACAATATCCTTATTTTTATTAATTTATATAAATAATAGTTTTAATTTTTTAATACACTTCCTTTTTTTTTTAATTCATATACTCTAATATATCCATTTTTAAATCCAAAAAGTATATAATTTTTTTATTTGGATATATAAATAGAAGAAATGGTACTATAATATTCGGATTTGAAACTTATTATATGTTAATAAGGGTGCTTTTTTTAAAAAATATAAATAATAAATTAAAATTATAAAATATATTATAGAATACAATAGATGAATAAACAAATATATTCCCAACACTATCTCCTAAAAATATTCTTTCATTAATACTGTCTAAACATAAAGCAGTTAATTAATTTTCAAGCATTTTTTCTTTGAATAAAAAAAAAAATGTTGTATAAATATTAAAAATTACCATCAACTCTAAATTATTGATCACTATTAGAAATATTAGTAATAACCAAAGACTTATCTTTAGAAATCGAATAGACCTAAGCATTACTAAAATCAATATGAATTCCTGTAATTTCTTCAGTATGTCTTTTAATTATACAATACTGTAATATTTTATAAAAATGTATTTATATATATATATATATATATAAATATATATACATATATATATTATATTTTTATTTTTATATTATTTTTATTTTACATCTTCATATCCCTAATATCCTTTTTCTACTTAAACTCTATAGCATTAAATATCTCCATTATAAAGCCCAACTGCTAAAATACTTAATTTTTCATCATAAGCCATAACTTACGGACATGAAAATAAATCTATTTCCCATTATTTTTAGAAATCAAAAACATAAGGATTTTTAGATTTAAAGCAAATAACTTTTCCCTAAACTTCTTATGATTTTTAACTTATATTTCCAAAAAAGTTATTTAGGAATCCTGTTATTTTTTATTTTAAATTATTTTCTCCTATTGATACTAATATTACTCCTTAATTATCTTCATAATGTATATCCTAAACATTCATAGGTAAATTATTTATTTAACCTAATTATTTGTAGCTTAAGGGCTTTTGAACTGTTGTATATTTGTCTAATTAAACAAAATATGTGAACGTTTCATTTGATCGTATATCTGGTCTTAATATTAATGCTCTTAAATATTTTTATAGATCTGTTTTTCTCTTTTTTAAGTCTGATTACTGCAATTTAAATAAACTTTTCGGGGGTAAATATGGAAGGTTTAATGTTTATTTTGTCAATTTTAAATGGAGTTCTTCGAATTCTGCAAACCTTTTTTGCAATTACCAAGTTTTATTATTGTCTTTTAATTCACATTCCATTTTATAATATACAACGCCATTTTCTCTTTCATCTATTTAAGTAACTTCTATCTTTTATTTTTTTTTGTTTTTTTTGATTTAAAGTTTTTTTATTACATTAAAGTTTTAAACAAAATTTTCAATATTTTCCATTATTATTTGTTGTGTATTTTATAATATATAGATTTTATTTTATTGAAATTATATGTAAAAATATGAAAATAAAAAATATAAAAATTACACATATATTTATATATATATATTAATATATATATATTAATATATATATATAAATAAAATATTTTTATTAATATGTTTGAAATATATTCAATATTTTAATATTTTTAGAAATTAATATTTATTTTTTTAGATTTGGAAAATATTTTAATATAGTTAACTTTTAAAAAAATATCATCAAAAAATACTCTTCTTTGCAATATTTTACTCTAAAATATATTATTATGAATAGAAAATTTAATTAAAATATAGATTTATTTCTTTTTATTTTAATTTCCTCTTTGAATAATCATTATTTATAATTTTTTTTAAAAGAATAAAATAAATATATGTCTTTTTTCCTTAAATATATATATAAATAGAGCAAATACTATGCAGTTTAAATAAAAGGCATAAAAGAATTCATAAAAACATATTAATAAAATAGAAGGTATATATAAATTATCTATTAATTAATTATATGAATGATTTAATTGATTTTTCAAATTTAAATAATAAAAATTTTATGATTAATTTATTTCTAATACGTATATAATAATTGTTAATTAATTTTTTATTAAATAAGTTTATCAATAAATATATATATATTGAAAAAAATAAAAAATAATAATATATATATAAATATATATATATATATATTTAAATACTTTTTTATTTTCTTTATGAATAATTATATATATTTATATATTCACAATATTTAATTTTTTTATATATTAACTTTATAATATATATTATTTTTATATTATTTTATACTTTAATTGAGTAAAATAATTATTTATAAAATATAAAAACTATAATCAAATTATATATAATCAATAGTAAGAATATCTATAATTATAGGCTGTATAACTTCTATCTAAATTAAATGGTAATTTATTTTGATTATCAAGAATATATTTTCTATTTAATTCAACTTCTGGTTATTTTTTTTTTTAATATGAATAACTTTCTTTTTAATAATATTCATTTTAATAATTATAATTAACTTAATAATCTCTATATTAATCTCTTTAATAAGGGTTATAAGGTTCAAGCATTTCCTCTGAACTAATATAATCATGATAGTTCGGTAGATATACAGTTTATTTGTATGGTAAATAATCTATATATTCTTATTAATAAAGATCTGGCACATCATTTATATATGTTTTAATATGTGGATGATAAAATACTCTTGGTTAATTTGGATAGTTTACTTTTTATTAGTGTACGCAAAAATTAGATTATGTATTTTATGAATATGAATACATTTTTTAATTTTTTATTTTTTAATTTTATTAATTTTTATTTACAATATGAGTATATTTATATATTTATAAATATTTATTTACTTTTTTTAAAAAAAGAATACATATATAAAAAAAAAGGAATCATTTAATATAAATAGAAAAATCATCAAATCCAAAAACTGGCATTTATTCAATTTTATATGTAGAATCTTCACAATCAATTATTTAACTAATACTTTTCGTCAAGCCTATTTAAACAAGAAGGCTGTCTTTGTTATTTTTCAAAATAAAACTAATAGGTTATACCCAAACGAATTAATTAAAATCTTTAATATCGAAATTGCATAAGTTTTATATTTTAATTTCTTTCTCAGTCCATTTATGTGAATCTAACCATAAAATTTATCCATTAACTCTTATTTAAGCTGATTCACCTTTCCAAAAAGGTGAAAGAAAATAAAAGTTAGCTTCTATTTTAATATATTCATGTTCAGGAATATTATCTATTTATTTCTTTATTTATTCATTTAATTTACCATATGCCATATCATCATCATTTCTAAATATTAGATAATAAATAAATATATAAATACATATATAAATATAATTAAATATAGTTAAAATATATATATATATATATATATATATATATATATATATATATATATATATATATATATACTATTTTATATTATATTCTTAATCGTTTTTTTATACTTTCCATCCGTTTTATAATAATGTTTAATTATTTAAACCTTTTTTAAATGAAAAAGTTTCAGTTTCTAATAAAGTCCATTATTTTATTCCATTTATAAATTTTTTATTTGTTTACAAAAGATTTATTTAAATATTATTTTTTGTATTATCATTTTCTATTAGATTTATGCTTCCATATATATTTATTTCGTTTTTTGATTTATTTGAGTTTTTAATTATACTTACGTTTAAAGTTTCTCCAACTATTTTTTCTTGTATATCTAAATTATTTAATAAACATGAATCACATTTCAGATTTTGGGATAAAATGCAATCTTTATTGAAATTTTCTTCATTTTTTTATTCTTAATTTACAATATTTAATTCTTAATTTTCATAATTTTATTGAATTTATATTCCTTATTATTATTATATTAATAAATTTTTAGCTCTAATTTTTTAATTGATAATTAAATTTCCTTGAATAACACTTTAAGAAAAACAAAATGCATATAAAAAAGTAGTTAAAACAAATAAAAAAAGATTTTCATTTTGGGAAAAAAACAATAGAAAGTAAATTAAATAAAATAATAAATATTATTAAATAAATAATTATTAAATTTTTTTTTCTCAACTCTTAATAATTTTCAAAAACCACCAAAATCTATTTTTCTATATTTAAAATATTATTTTCCTATTAAATTAATTAATTTAATTATTCTTTTCCTTCATTTAAAATTTAATCTTCTTTACTTACTTTATTTCTTCTTTTTTTCCCATTTTTTAAAATATTATTATTTTAGGCTTTATTCTCTTAAATTTCAACCATTAATTTTTCCACACAAACCTTAAATTTCTATTTAAAAGTTTCCCTGTTTTCCGAACTACTTGCGCTATTAATTTTCCCCTTAAACATCGTGTTTTTTACGAAATTCTAATAAAATTAAAATAAAAACTACACTTTATTATTCCCTATATCTTTTATATGATAATAATTTTATTAAAAAAAAGAATCACAATAAGGTACTCCTTAAATTTTAATTTCCCTCTCGATAATAAATTCATCCAAATTTAACCAAAAAATCCTCTCATCTGAATTCACTGTACATTCAGAAGGTGCAAAAGGCACTTTTTCTCTTACTGGATGTGTAAAAATGCTCTTTCTAGTTGATAAATTTACAAAATTAATCAGTTCGTCGAAATCTGAACTTTTTAAATCTTAATAAATAGCAGGAGGTGCAGGTTCCCATTTTTATTCTTTAATATTTTTATCCTTAACATAATTTATCTAATAGTATTGACCAAAACTTGGATATTCTTTATAAGGTCTATCACTAAAAACATGATAGAAAATTTCCCTAGCGCAAGTATTTTCGACAGTAAATTCAAGCTTTTCTCCATTTAATTTGTAATACATATTTTGTGTTTCATTCATAATTTTCTCCCTTCTTTCTTTAAGCTTTTATAATTATTCTTCGCTTATAGTATTTAAATCAATTTATTATTATTAGTTCTCTTGTTATTATTATAATGGATTTTCAGCCTCTTCATTTTCATCTTCTATGTCATCTTCAGATTCATTATCGCTGATTTAACAAGAATTTTAATTATGCTTTTATTTTAACTATTCATATTCATATATTTATCTTTACAGATATATATAAATAAAATATATATATATACATATATATATATATATATATAAATATATATATATATATATATATTTATTATATGTATATATATAATTTATATTTACTATTTTATAAGTCTATAACATCTATCTCTACTCATAAATGATGTGAAAAATTATTCACCTTTTTTTGTAAAAATAGAAATCGAATTATCAAATATTAAGGCATTTGGTCTATTTATTTAAAAAATATGATATACATATCATAGAAAATTACCTTTTTTCAACTTTTTATATATCATCAAATGGAATAACTAATATAGTATTTCCTGTATATATATATATATATATATATATATTTATATATATATATATATATATATTTTATAATAAATACCAAAAATAGTTCTTGAATTAAATTTAGAATAAAAGCCTAATATGGAATTGAAAATATAAAGCTTCCCTTGAAGATGAATTTTCTAAAAAAAAGCGCAACCAAAACAATCTACAACATAATCATTTTCAGGTACATTAAATTTCTATTTTAACCAATCATCAATATGGACCGAATCTTCTTATTTTTTATTATTACATTAAGGAAAAGATAATATTTAAGTAACTTTATTTTTATTAATTTCGCTTTCATCAAAATTTTAATATTATTAAGGTATTTTCAAAATCTTAATAAATTTAAATTCTTCGTTATTTTATTGATTTGTATCATTATTTAAATAAAAAACGCTTTAATATTTTGTGAATAAAGCCGAAACTTCTTCTTTGACTTCATCTTAAATGAATTTAATATTACTCTAAATAAAATAAAATTAAAAAACATAAAATTATATATATATATATATATAAATATATATATATATATATATATATATATATATAAATTTATTTTTATATATACTTATATTTATGAAATTGATTTAATTCTATTTTTATTCATCTAAACTTATTCTTTTAATACATAAAGTATTATTTATTTGAGTTCTTAACAATTATTATTTTCTACTTTTATTATTTCTTCAAAAAGCAAATTAATTTAATTCTGAAATTCCCCTTTTAATAATAATCCATTTTCATTTAAATTTTAATTCCCCTTAATAATTTTTGTTTATAAATTTTAAATATTTTTATCTAATGTTTATTATAAATTCATAATATTCTATAAAATTTATTATTTTTATAATATAAACACCGAATAAATTTAAAAAGACTCCTATATTTAATCTATAACATCATAAATAACAACTACAATCTAAAAATATTTCTAAGATAAAAGTGAGTCATTTTTAATTTTATTATTTTAGTGTTTTTTCAGACTTTTAGATATAAATTCATATGAACTTGAAAATTCTTGTAAATAATGTTTTATGTTTTTATTATTTCGCATTCTTTCGTCCAATATTTTTCTAATTTATTCCAAAATATTCTTAGAATAATCACAATAGTTTATTTTTATACTCTCTTCACTTTAATTATTCACTTATTAATTATATTTTTATATTAAACTTTCTATAGAACCATTATAATTTCCATTATTCTCAAAACATTTTACATATTTAGCCTCTAAATTTTCATTAGTTTCCTTTGAAACACCCCTAAGAACAGTTATGAATTACATAACAATCTAAAGTACAACTTTAAATGAATTTTAGAAAAGACTTTTCATTTATTCGAAGTTAATATTTAAAGTTTAGGTGTATTATTTATCACTTTTATTCAATTCTTCGAGAATTTCTTATAATTATGTTTCTTATAATTGTATATTCTATAATTATTATTTAATTTAAAGTTCTTTTTTCTCAAATAGGGAAACATTATAACCAGTGTTTTGGTTTTCTTATTATTCTTTGAATTTAGTGGAAATTTCAAGACAGTTTTTTTCATAATTTTTATAATTTTTTTGGAATTAATCTTTTAATTTTTCGAATTTACGTTCAGAATTTAATAAATTTTCAATAATCAATTTTTTACCATTAATAATTTCATCCAAATTAAAATCTTATTAATCTAACACATTTAATTATTAAATATTCGCATTTAATAATTCATTTACAAATTTAATCATTTATAATATTGTTAAAGGAAGTTATTCTTTATCATTTATTATTATTTATAGTTGTAAAGTTTTTTGATTTTTTTATACCATTTTATAAAAACTATCAATCATAAATAACATATCAAGAAAATATTATTTAAAATGCTTTGTTGATTGACTTATTTCTTCAGTTCTATCTTCAATTAAAGATTATTAGTATTTACGACTGTTTTACATTTTTTATTGAATTTTGTTATTGTTATAATATATATAAAATATAATATATATATATATAAATAAATATATATTATAAATATATATATAAACTATTTTTATATTTTTGCAATACTTATTATTATATAATAATTAGAATTTATTAGTTATTTATTAATACAATTCATTAAATTTATATATTTATAATTATTTAAGTTAATATCATATTCATTAATTAAAAAAGTATTTTTATTTAAATTATTTTTTATTATTATTTAATATATATAGATTTATTTTATTAAGATATTTTATATTTATATTATTTTTTAATAAATAATATATTAAAATAATATTTTTTTTTTTAAAAAAAATTATAATTATAATTGTAATTTTTTTTTTTTTTTTATTTTATATATACAAATTTATTTTATATTTATTTATATAAATAATATATTATTTTAGAAAATTTCGATATTTAAAATTATTTACTTAATTATAATATAAATTTTTTAATTTTTTTTAAAATTTTTATCTTTATATTTTGTTTTGATAATTTTTAAAAATATATAAAATAATTTATTATAACTAAATATTTTTTTATATCAATTTTTATTTTTCATTTTTCAATATAAATTAACATTTTTTTTTTATATAAATAATAGTAGGTATATATTTTAATATATTTAAACTATTTAAATTTTATAAAGAATTATATTTAATAAATATAAGACATTAAATTTCTTTAAAACATAAAAAAAACTATTTAAATAAAAACAACTGAAAAAATAAATATATAAAAAAAAAATTATAAACTAAAAAATTTAATAAAAAAATGGCCTAATATCGTTCTGCGTATAAATATTTTATTTATTATAAAATAATAAAAAAAATACCTATATATATTCATAATTAATATAAAATAAAAAAATACAAAATATAGTTTCGAAAAAGAATTAAAACATCGAATTCTTTAAAAATCAACTTCTTTTTTAAGTGAAGAAGCAGTTTTATTAAAAAACTTCCGATATTTCGACTTAAATAATAAAGGCATAGTATCCTAATAAGAATTTATGAAATGTATTGAAAAAATAGGAATTCAAATATTTAATAAACAAGTAAAAAAATACAAATATAAAAAAAAAAATATAAAAAAAAGGATTTTATAGAACTATTTAATTATTATGATAAAGAAGGTAATGGTGAGTTAGATTACAAAAATTTTATATCTTAAGTATATGATAACAATATATAAATATAAAGGAGGATTTCACCGAAAAAATAATCTGGTTAAAAAAAACAAACAATTACTACTAAATTTAAAATCATTAAGATTTAATAATAAAATTATAATAAAGATTAAGAGAAAAAGGTACAAAATGTCTATTAGGTATTGCGCGTGAATTTAAAGTAAATATAAATATTTATATATATATATATATATATATATATATATATATATATATATTTATTTTTATATTTATTTATAGAATTTTGATGAAAATTTTTCAAAAACAATAGATTTTAATGAATTTATATAATCATTATAAAAAAATTAAATAAATCTAAATGAAGATGAAAGCGAAGAAATATTTTATTATTTTGATCGTAGAAATTAAAATGTAATAAATTACGAGGATTTTTTACTTTCTATAAGGGGTCCTACCTCATAATTTCGTAGAAATTTAATAAAGAATTTGTTTAAAAATATTGATAAGCGAAACTCCGGTATATTAAAAGCTAATGAAATAATTTCTTTTTTTAATCCAAAAATGCATCCAGATGTTTGCACAGGAATTAAAACAGAAGAAGATATTTACAAAGAATTCTCAAAAACATTACAAGACTATATTTTTTATAAAGGAATCAAAAATAGCAGCTTAACTGAGACAGAATTTGAAGATTTCTTTACTTTTTAGAGTGCTTGCATACCTGAAGATGAGTATTTTAAATCAATTTTATCTAATATTTGGAATAATCATTCAAAATTTGATAACGAATTAAAGTTAATATAGAAAAAATAAAATAATAATCTAAATAATCATTCATATATTGTTAATAATCAGAGCAATTAATAAGAACTTTATTAGTAAATAAGTAATAAAAGTATACATGAATATAATTAAAAAAGACCTATCACATCTCAAATATAGCAAATATACCCTTAAGAACTTCTAGAAAAAACAAGAAAGAAAATATCTAGTAGAGGAATTAGAGGTTTTATAGGAATATAGAGATAATTTAGGGCAAAATATATATATATATATATATATATATATATATATAATATATTATATATATATATATATATATATATATATATTTATATATATTATTTTTATAAATTTATATTATAAATATTAAATTATTCTAAATTTAATTTTATAGATTATGGATGATAATTATGACAAAGCAATCAATTAAGCCGAATTTCGAAAAGCAATGAGTGATTATAAAATGAATTTAAACGACTAAGAATGTCAGTTATTATTCTAATTATTTGATACTTAATAACATGGAATAATTTATATAGATGATTTGATTCATCATCTTTAAGGTAATATAAGTCCTTTTAGGAAAAAATTAATTGAACAAGCGTATTTATAGCTTGATAAATATGGAAACTAATAAGTAAGTTTAAATGATATAAAAAATTCTTTCTATTCAAAATGTCATCCTGATGTAAAAACTGCAAAAAGAACAGAAGATGAAATTTTAGGAGAGTTTTTAGAAACTTTCGAATTGCATCATAATTTAAGAGTATGATTTAATTTATAACATAAATATATATATATATATAAAATATATAAATATATATATATATATATATAATATATATAAATATATTTATATATATATGTATTTATATATATTTTTTTTTTTATACAAATATTTATTATTAGGTTGGTATGAAAGAATAATTAGTTTCAAAATAAGAATTTCATGAATATTATTATAATGTATCATCAACAATAGAAAATGATTAACATTTCGAAAATATCATTGTTAATACATATAAAGTAATTTTTATATTTTTTAATATAATTGTCTATATTTTATTTTAATTAAATATATATAAGCTTTATTAAAATAATTAATAATAATATTAATAATATGCTCCAACAAGTTATAAACCATAATATCAAAACTAAGGTATTTTTTTTCAAAATAAAAATAAAAATATATAATTAAATAAAATAAATAATAGAGCATAGATCTAGAACAACTTAAAATGCTCCTTTTGGAACTTCTAATACTCCTATGGATTATTCTACAACATTACGTCCCTAAAGTAAATAATCATAACTACAAAAACATATAAATCAAGAACTTCCTGCAGGTTCACCTTCCTGGCCTGGTTATAATTGGTAGGTTTAATAAGCAAATAGTGTTTATTAATAAGAAAATAATGGATGTCGAATGACTGGATAGAAATAAAGTGGTGAAGAGATATTCAATTAATTAAAATGTAAAGTATTAAATAGAGGTATTAGAGGATTTTTAAGTTTAAATAAAACATATAGAATTATCGATGATGAAGGAAATAGAATGATTAATATTTAAGATTTCATTAAAGTCTGTAAAGATTTAAGAACGGGAATAAATGAGGGAGAATTTACGGCTGTTTTTAAGCTTTTTGATTAAAATGCAATAGGATTTATTGATTTTGATAAATTTTTAAAAGCCATAACAGGAAATATGAATACTTTTAGAAAAAATATAGTTATGTCTGCTTTTGCTAAATTAGATAAAACTAAAAGTGCTGTTGTAGATATTGATGATATATTAGGTTTCTTTTTATAAAAAAAAATAAAAAAAATAAAAAAAATAAAGGAGCATATAATGTAAGTAAACATCCAGAAGTTTTGAATGGAAGAAAAAACGAGGAAGAAATTTTAGGTGATTTTCTCGATACTTTTGAAAAACATCATATATAATGGGTAATTATTATACTATATAATATTTTATTTTTATTTTGTATTTTATAAATAAATATATATAAATATATATAAATATATATAAATATTTTTATATATATATATTTATATATATTTTTTTTTATTTTTTTTTTTTATTATTTAGTTTGCAAATAATTGTAAAAGTACATAAGTTGATATTGACGAGTTTGTTGAATATTATAATATTTTAAGTGCTACTATTGAAGATGATAAATATTTTGAAGCCATACTTAGGTCTGTGTGGCGAATTTGAATGAATTTTATTTTTATAATATATAAAAAAAAAATCATAAATATTTATACAACTTAAATTTTTTTTTTTTTATTATTTTTAATTTATTTTTATTTATTTAATAAAAATGATAAAAAATTTCTAAATATTAGATTAAATAAAACAAAATTATTTAGAATCTATAGATTTTCTAGAAAACACTAAAGACCTTTAAATCCAATATCTTCTCAAAATCGACGAAAAAGATCTAAAATAAAGGATAACTTTAATATGTAAATACATCAAAACAATCCAAGATCCTCTATTACCGCCAAAAATAAAACTTTTTATATGCAAATACTTAAAAAACGACAACTAATTTGAACTAATAGGGTTAAATAAATACCAAAAAGAACTTGAAAACATGTTTAATCCAGATTAAACTTGTACATATATATTACATAATGTATAATTAATGATCAATATGGAGACTAATAAAATCCAATACATATATGATATTTACTCTCAACTATATAAAGACAACGAAAATCTATATATAACGAAGTAATTAATTGAATTAAATACATTTATGAAATTATAAAATAAAGAAAATGTTTTCGAATATAATCTCGAAGAACCCATAAATAACTTTTGTTTAGAATTTTAATGTTAAAAAGATGAATTTTAATTAAAGCCTTCTTTTTTGAATTTAATAAAGGCAAAAAATATGAAATATTTCAAGTGTATAATCATAAATATAAACAAAGGTACTAATATAAAAGAAATATAAGATATAATTCCTGAATTTTATATAAACGAATAAACTGAAGATTATTATAAAATAAAATTATTAGATGAAAAAACACTAATTGACTATATAAATTTATTTCTTATATATGAAAAAAAACAAGAAAATAATAATAATAATGAAAATAATTATTTAATATAGGAAGAACTTAATTTTTATTTAAAAAACTTTTAATAAATATTCATTAAAAATTCAATTTTATCTTTTGATAAATTTCTAAACTTAAATATTATTTCATATTTTAAAAATACTGTTAATAATAATAATAATAATAATAATTAGAAATATATTATTTCTAAAAAAGGTATAATTTTTCTCCCATAAAATTAGATTTTTTCTGAAATTTAAATATAAAATGCATTTAAAAAAATAAATTTTTAACCAACTAATATGAATGATATTTATCAAAAAAAATTTACTATAATAAGGAAAAACTTCTGCTTTAAAGTTAAACTTTTAAAAGTTAAACTTATTTCTTTTAAACTAATATGTACTTAGTGTTAAAAAGAATGGCAATTACCTTTCTAAAAATGCCTATATTGTAAAAATATAGAAAATAAAATAAAAAAAAACAGCTAATTATTCGTTTAAGATTAACATTTTTTACAAAACCAAGCCTACTTATTGGTTTAAAATGATTTAGTTGATATTTTTTTTGATTTTACGGAAGAAGAAAAAAGCCAAATTGAAAATTATTTAAAAACATAAAAACCTTATTTAAAATTTATATAATAAAAATCTAGTTTTGACTTGCCTGTTTAAATACAAGATATTAAATGGAAAATATTTAATAAAGATATTCAAAAAAATATAATAGGTTCACCTTTTTTTGACAACCTTAATTATATAGAGCATTATAAAAAAAATGAAAAAGAAGAATTTTTACATATTTCAACAAAAAATTCAAAAAGAAGACAAAATAATCCTATTTATGTAAACGGATCATTTATAGTAGAAAATAATAAAAGATTTGGATAAAATTAAATATTTTATAGATAGATTTTATGTATTAAAGTTGTATGGATTTAATAAATATAATAATAAGATTTATAATTAAATGAGGATATTTAAATTTTATTAGATTAAATTAAATAAGCAAATAATTATTAAATATAATAATAAAAATGATAAAAAATATTTTTGAAAAACATATTAATTCATATAAATTTTAAATTTTAATTATGCATATTATATTTAAATAAATAGTTTTAATAAATATGTTATTTAATTTCTATTTAAAAAAAAATAAAAATTATAAAATATAAAGTATAAAAGCAAATAAAATAAAAAATATATAGACTAATATTTATATAAATATATATTAATATTCAAATTTATATAAATATTTATATATATAAATTTAAAATAATAATATATATATTTATATATATTTATATATATATAAAAATTAGTTATTTATTTAATTTTTAAAAATTTTATTTTTATTATTTATATTTTATATTATATATATATTACATTTTATTTTAAAAAAATTTTTTTATATAATATATAATTATGTATATTTTTATAATTCATTTTTTTTTTACATAAAATTATTAATATTTTTAAATTTTTATTATTAATTATTTACTATATCATTTTTATATAATTTTGAGAGCTATGATTTTACTAATCCATTTTTATTTAAATTGCATTATTATTATCCAAATTATTATAGAAGTTCCTTTGAATTAAAATTATTATTAAACTAACTTATATTTTCATTTTTCTTTTTTAAATTTAACATAGAATTAGGTTAGTTTCTATTATTATTATTATTATTATTATTATTATTATTATTATTATTATTATTATTATTATTTTTATTTTTATTTTTATTATTATCTTTGTTTATTAAAGTATAAATATTTTTATCAAAAAGTTAATTTTCATTAAAAACATCTTCAAAATTATTCAAATCTTTTTTTTTTTTATATATATTTATTACTATTCTTTTTTTTAATTTATATTGTTATCTATATTTTGATTTATATAATCATTATATTCATACTATACTTCTTTTTCTTATATTTCTTCAAAAGCTCTTATAATTCTTTGTTTTCTTCTTTCTTCAAAACTACTTTCACTTTCATTTAAATCATTATTTAAATTTTACAAATTTCTTTTCTTTCCTTAATACCCATTACATATTCCTTTTATAATACCTTTAATTTCTTCCCTTTCTTTTGAAACAATATCCTATACAAATCTTTCTTTTGCCAAAAATTCATTTTTTTCATTAAATTCTACTTTATTTTCAATAATTTCTTCCAATTCTGCATCTAAATCATCACTAGAATTTAAACCAGCTTCTATTTTCTCATCTCTATCTTTTGTTTTTTTCATATTCTAATATATTTATTAACTATCATCATCTTCAGATCCTGAAAAAGCCTCATCTTCAATAAAAATTGAAGATATTTTTTTTTTTCTATTTTTTAGATAATTCCTATTTTTATTAAATATCATTTTTTTATATATTTTCTTCTTATTTTTTTATAATTTGTTTAATTTATTTTTTCTCTTCACTTAATAAAAAGCTAAATTAAACACTTAAACTTTGAATATTTTCTTCATTTGTATTTTTTTAATTATATGGAGAATTTATTTAAATATTTTATTTTTTTTATTTATTTTCTTCTTAAAATCCTTAACTATCCTCAATTTCTTCAATTTGATAAATCTTATTGTTTTCTTAAGATAAGTCCGAAGAACAATTTTTAAAAAAAACCGGATGAATTTTAATATATACCAGATGATTTTTAAGAAAAAGAAGAACATTAACTATTATTATTATTTTCTTAATTTTTCTTTTTTATATTAATTTAATTTCCAATACTATCTAAACTTGTTTATTTAAAACTATTTTTAAATTTCTCGATATTAACTAATTTATTTTTATTAATTTTTTGCATTCCTTTTTTTAATAATTCACTTCTAGAAAATTAATTTTTATCTACTTTTTTGCTAGATTTTCCTTTTAATTAAAAAGCCTCAATATTAAGTTCATTTTTTAAAGCCATTTTATTAATAAAAATTGTATTATTTGTTATTTTATTATTTTTAATTCTCTCATCAATTACAGGTACTTATAGTTCTATATTTAAATCATCATTATCTTACTTATTTATATATTATTCATTATTTTATTAATTTTCGTTAGTTTCTTATGTTTATGATAAAAAACGTAAAAGTTAACTTTTTTTGTTTTACTAAATTTTAATATTTTTTTCTTATGAGATTCCAGTTTTTTCACTTTCATAAGTTTTATCAATATTTTATGAATTATGATTACTATTTATCTTTATTTAAAATATATATATATATATATATATATATATATATATATATATATATATATATATATATATATATATATATATTTATTATAATTATTTTTTATATAATACATCTAATCCTCTTTATTTTTTATACATGTGTTGTAATTATATAAAATTATTTAAATTTTTATGTGTCTTATTATTATTTTTTCAAATTTTAAATCTTCTTCTTTTAAATATTCTTATTCTACAATAGGCTCGTCATTATCATCGTTATAAGTGTTTTAAATACAATTATATTCCTAAAACAGTTTATTTGGAGGTTTTATTAATTAATTTCCTTTTTCTTTTTTAACTTTTTTTTTCTTTTAATTTTATAATTTTTAAGATTCTTATTATTATAAATTAGCACTTATTTAAATTTAATCATCTTCATCTCCTTCTGAATCAAATTTGTTTTATAATCTAAATATTATTTCGTTATTTTTTTGATTTACTGGTTAACTAAGTTTATCATTTTCTTATTTTTTTAATCTTTTTTTAACTTTTTTTCAGAATTTTTTAACTTTTCCCTTTTTTCTAAAAGTTTTTTTAATTATTCGTCTTAGCTAATATCAGAAATAGTTATATCAAATTATTCCATAATTTTGTAAAAAAAAAAATACTTTTAATTATTTATTTTTTAATTTGATTTTTAATTTATGCATCTAAAAAAATTATAAAAAGACAAAATATTAAATATATATAACAAAGAAAATTAGCAAATATGTATTCCAATAATATATATATGTATTAGTTATCATATTAAAACTAAATAAACTAACATTAATTTAAAATAAAATATAAAAATAAGAAGTCTTATATTGATATTAGATCAATATAAAAGATTACTTATTATATAAATATATTAATATAGACATATATATACTTAATAGAAAAAAAAACAAGAATTTCTTATTTCAAAATTAATATAAATAAATAAAAAAAAAAAAATGTTAAAAGAAATTAATTAATATTATAATGTTTTTAATAATTCTTAAAAAAATGTTAATAAATTTAAAAATATATATAATTTTGAAAAATAACTGTAGTTATTACAATATAAAATTATATAATTATTATTTATATATAAGTAAAATTAAAATATCTGAAAGTTCACTAATTAAGAAATAATAATGTTAAAAAAAAAAAAATTAAAAAAATGGTTAAGTAATTAATATTTATGAAAATAAAATAAAATATAAATAATAATAATTTTATATTAATTAATTATTTACATTTAAAAAAATAATTATCTTTTAGTTATTATATTTAAAATACTAGTTTATATTTAAATATTTATTTCTTATTTTATTTTAAATATTAAATCTTCTTATATTTAAAATTAAAATTAATTTAAAATAGACTAAATATGTATTATTATAATATAAAAGTTATATTTTTTATTAAATATACTTAAATAATATTCTTTATTAATTAATGATTTTATATTAATTCTTTAAATAACAATAAATAAACATATATTTAATAAATGCTTTATAAAAAAATAAAATTATAATTTATTATTAAAATTAATATTTTATTTTTTTTTGTTATACAATATTTATATATATTTAATTTATTTTATAAAAAAAAAATAAAAAAAAAGAGAAAAAAAATGTATGATTCATTATTTTTTTTAATTAATTATTTTTATAAATTATGTTATCATTGTTCACTTTAACTATTATTTTAATTTAAATTAAATTTTTATTTATAATTTTCATTGAATGTATTATCATAATTCCATTTTTTTTAAGGTTTCTTATATTTTTTTTATTAAAAATCAATAAATATGTGATAATTATTATTATTTTTATTTTATAAAAAAAAAATTACTTTTATATTATTCTTACTAGTTTAAATTTCTTAATTTTATTAAGTTTCATCATTAACTAATTTTAAATCATTATTAATATCTGGAATATCTTTAAAAGAAAATCTACTTGCAATAGATAAGCTCAAATCTGAATTTTAATCTAATTATTATGATAAAGTACTTTTTCTTTTAATACAATTTAAATCAATAGAAGGTTTATGTTTAATAACTTATTATTATTAACATTATTCATTATTACGAATTTTTGTTTTATTTTTAATAATTTCCTTAATATTAGCTTTATTTATAATTTATTATTTTTAATTATTTATTAAATTATTAGGTTATTCTAATATATAATCCTATATATTCGTTTGAAAATCTATTTATAATAATTTAGAAATAATATTAATTTTTATATATAAATATAGATTTTTTTACATAATAATTTCTAAAGATCTAAACTATCTTTGATTTTTAAAATATTTATTTAGGATTTATCCAATTCAGCCATTAGTTCAAAATAATAATTTTAATTATTTACAATTTAGCACATTTCTTATATTTGCATTTTTAATAATTATAAGTTTTATTTAAATACATCTATTAATTAAATTCCTATTTATTCATAAGGTAAATTGAATATTTCTTATTTAATATATATTAAATTTATATCTAAAATTAATTATTTATTTAGTTTAATTAATTTTTCTTAAACTATTTTTATTAAAAAATAAACATGTTTAAGAAAATGAAATAAATTTTTTACATATTCTGATTTTAATATTTATATTGTTTAGTTCAAATTATTATGATAATATACCAAAGTGTTTCTTAAATTTTAATTTTCAGACATTAATCTATTAATAATATTTTATTAATATTATTTACTATATTCAATAATTTCTTCTTGATAATTTTATTTTGATTATCTGTTAACATTATTATTATTATTATTATTATTATTATTATTATTAATATTATTATTAATATGATTTGTTTAAGAATTTTATTGAATTGTGTCAGTTTAATTTTTTATTATTTAATTTTTTTCATTCTTGTCCTGCATTCTTCTAATCTATATATTTATAATTTTTAAATTAAATACATAATAATAAATTAATATATATTAAATTATTTATAAATATAAAATTATTTAATATATATTATTTATATATATACATATTTATATATATATTATATATTTTTATAATTATATACTTATTCTTTTATTTTATTTGCTTCATTTTCTTTCTTTCTCACCTCTATATTTAATAAATTTAATTTTTATTGAATTCTGTTATAATTTTTATTGCTTTCATCTTTTTCAGCTTATAATTTTTGAATTTCTTTCTTATGTTTATCTTCTATCATTTCTATATGATTTTATAATTATCCTATTTATTTTTTAAATTTATTTATTTCATTTAACTATCTTACATTTAAAAATTAATATTTAATTATAATTTTTATTAAAAAAATAAAAAATACTTTTCATTTTTTTCGCATGCAATTCTATAATTTTATTCTTATTTAGCAGTTTTTTCTATGATATTATTTCTATACATTATATCTTTTTGTCTTTATTCAATTAATTAGTAAATAATATTTAGAATTTGCATTGCTTCGCATTAATTTGCATTTAAAACATTTTCAAAATTTTAATAACCCAAATTTTTTAAAGATTAATTACAATAAATACTCATATCTAAAATTTATTATAAAAGATTTTCTTATTAAAAATTTAAACTATTATCTGAATAATTTTTAGATCTTTTAGTTGGTGTAAAATCAAAATTATCATTATTCTCATTATTAAAATTATCATATATTTTTTAGAAGTTATCATAATCATTATTAATGTGGCTAATTGGAGTATTTAAAATAAATGGATCTTATGCGAATATAATCTAAATTTTTAAAACTTAATGATTAAAATAATTATAAATATTTACATTTTCATCTATAAATGTATTATCTTAATGTAGATTTTAGGTCACTTACATATTATCTTGATCATTTGAGTATATTTTATTTAATTTATTGACATTTAGTAAAAATTTAAATAATATTAATTTTATTATTTTTATTTTTATTAAGAAAAAATAAATAATTATTTTCAATTAATTTTTTAATTAAATATTAGTAAAAAATAAATAATATAAATATGAAATATTTAATTATATAATAAATCATTAATAATAATATATTTTTATTATTTTAATTCTTTAAGAAATAAATAATAAATTATATTATACTAATAAAATTTTATAATATAATTTTTTTTTATTTAAATATTTTTATTATATATTAAATAAAGTAAATAACTCAGTTTTAAATATAAACGATTATTATTTTTTAAATTAGTATATATATATATATATATATATATATATATATTTGATAATATAAAAAAACTAATTAATATTAAATAAAATAAAAATTAAATATATTAAACCATATTTTTTTTTTATTAATTTATATTTATTTAATGAATTAAATTCATAAAAATATATATGTATATATAAAAACTAAATATAATAAGTTTATACTAATTTTTTTTAAAAAATATTCTTAATTATAATAATTATATTCTTGTTAATATTTT
>NW_004086476.1:0-8618 GCF_000220395.1 Ichthyophthirius multifiliis
TTTATATCATTATTTTTTTATATATATTTTTTTGTTTTTTGAAATATTTATTTATACCATATAAATTTTCATTCTTTTATTTTTTATACTTTAAATTAATTTATTCAAATATATTTATGTATATTTTTTTTATACATATTTATTTATTATTTCCAAATATTTATATTTTTAAATTATATACAAATATATTAATAAATATAATATAAAATTAACATTATTTAAAGATATAAATTATTATTACAATTTAATTATAATTTATATTTATTTTAAAACATTATTTTTAATATTTTTTTAATTTATTATTCCTATATAAATAGTATATATTATATTATACAAATTAATATTATAAAAAAGATAAAAAAATATTATATCTTAATTTTAATTTTTTTTACATAATTTGTTTTTATAAGTTTATTATTTTTTTTCATTAAATTTGCTTTATATTTTATATTAATAAATTAAAACTTTACAAATATAATTTAACTATTTTTAAAAAACATTATAAATTAATTAATTAATTTTATTTAAAATTTTTATATAAATTTTTAGTTCGACATTTTTAATAAATAATTTATTAATTTAGCAAATTTATTTATAAGCATCAATATGAATTATATTTTTAAAAATAAATTGGGTATTTTTTTAGAAAGTGTAAATAGCTAAAAGTTAATTTCTTACTTAATTTACTTATATATAGCTATATTAATTTTAATTACACTATTAAAGATAATGCAGAATGAGATCACTATTTTATATTGATTGTGTATGAGAAAAAATCTGTATTATCATAAATAGAAATTAATTTGTTGATAAAAGTATAAGAATTATAATTTTTTAATTAAGAAATTTATTTCTAACATTTTAAATTGAAATGATATTATTAAATCTTTTCTATATTTTTAAGAGAAAAATTAATAAAATATATATATATTTTTTTTATAATTAATTAGTTTTACATTTTTTGAGAATTTTAATTTTTCTAATTTGAAAAATATTTTTTAATAAATAAAAATATTTATTGTCATAATCATTTTATAGTATTTAATTTTATTAAATAATTTCAATTTATTTTGCTTCATAATTTTAATTTTTATAAATAATAAAATATTAATTTTTTTAATTCATAGTCTTCATTAAATATTAAATATAAAATTATAATAAATATAGATTTTCCTTAAAGCTTGAATAAAAATAAAATAATCAAAATTAAGGATAGAAAATAATAATATCTTTATTAATTATGTTTCTTATTAAGATTAAAAAATTTATTTTCTTTTAAATATATTATTTATCCGATAATTATAAACTATGTAATATATATTTAAACAGTATTTTGTTAGTTTATCAAAATATATACTTTGTTATTTAAATTTAAAAAAATAATTGAATTAATAAGTAAAAAAGTGAAAAATCATATATTTAAATCTTATAAATAGTATAGATTTATTTATATAAAAATTTTAACAAAAATTGATATATACTTTAAAAAATAAAATTAATGATCTTTATAAAGATTTATTTATTAAAAACAAATATAATTATTTTTCTTTTAAAAAAAATATTAAAATAAATTTAATTCTAAAATCTTAAAATCAAAAACCTTTTTAACATAAATTTACAAATTACTATTTACTATTAAATTTTTTATTCTTAAATAAATAAATATATTGATTCATTTTTTATATTTCAGTTTTACTGTTATTTTTTTTTTTTTTCATATTATTCAATAAACTAAATAAAAGTATTAGTATAAATTCTAATAAAATATATATTTATTTTTACATCTTTGTTAAAATCAGTATAATTTTTAAGTTCTTTTTAGCATTAATCGCTCACTAATTTATAAATACATTAATTTTCTTGAATAACTTTGATCAATTATTCTTTGTGTTCATTAGATTAAGTAAGAATTTCATCTATTGTTTATCTTTCCTTAGGGTCACTTAAAGCTTTAGTATTTTTTTTAAGTAATTATTCACATAGAAAAATAAATTTATCTAATTTTTAATTAGTTTGAACTGTATTTACAACGTTTTAATATATAGTAGCAGCCAACTGATTTTCCTTTTATAAATATTAAAAATATAGATATATATTTTTTAAAAAATACATGAACAATTTAATGGTTAACTAAAAAAGTTTTTGTATATTTTCCCTTTAAATCTTTTTCTCCATAATATTTTTCGAATTCTTCTTTTAATTCTTTATAAAAAGGTCCCTTTAATTTTTTTTAGATTTTTTTTTTTTTTTAAATACAATTATCATTCTAAGTTTATCACAAAAAGTTGGATGATAAATTTTTTCCGAATTCCATTTTTCAACAATTATTAATACTTTTTTAATATTTTCAAAAGATTCAATAGACCTTAAATTTTATAAATAAAAAATTTAAATGCATATTTATATATTTATTGATTACTCACATACTGTTTGCAATATTTCCTTTAATCTTTATCCAAAAGATTTTATAAAGTAAGGACTTTTTTTTTTTTGAGATTCTTATATTATTTCATGAATTGCATAAAAATAATATATTTTTTTATCTTTTCTTGCTTATTTTAAGGCTTCAAAAAATAAATTTGAAATTTCTTCTGCTTATTTATCATGGATGCAACAGTATTAAGCGAGACCTTTTTATTAATATTTTTTTAGAAATTTTAAAATATAATATAAAGAACCTGTAATAGATGATTCAAAAGAATCTAAATCATAAAGAAGTTATTATAATCTGTCCTAATCCATATTATTTTAATTCTTAATTAAATATTTATTAAATTTTTTTCTTTTTATAAAAATAAATATTAAAATCTTAATTTTATATTTTTATAAAAGTAAAATATAAGTGTGAATAATTAGAAAAAAATTAAAATAATTAAACAATAGATAAAAGAAAAATAAATATATAAAACATATACCTATTCAATTCAAAATTTTATAAAATAATATATATTATTATGATATTTATGCTAAATTTTATATATTAAAACAAAAAATTTTACTACTTTTATTTTTCTATTTCAATATTATAGAAATAATCTATAAGTTTTTCTTTAAATCAATTAATATATATAATAATTGCTTTTTTAAATAAATTGTATATTACTTCTATATTTATTTTTTAATAAAGCATAATTTTTTATATAAAAGATTTTAATATTTATATTATTTTTATTAGTATAATTTTTGTTAAATTAGATAATTAAATAAATATTTTTGGGTATAATTAATTAAAGAATTATAATTTTTTAATTTTTAAACATTTTATAATTTTATTTTATGATTATTGTTATACAATTAATTAAATAAGGAATCAATTATATAAAATTTTATTTATAAAAATAAATTTTTTATTTGAAGATAACAATAAAAATTTTAAATTAATATATAATTAAATATGGGAACCGTTGCATCAAATGCTAATGGTGCTGATGATTTAGGTGCCTTATCAAATATTCCTTAAAATATTCGTTCGTTTGAATTAAAGGTCGACTTAGCAAAAGAAGTACATCCAACATTAAAATAGCTATAATTTTGTATTATAAATAAATTTATTCATTAATAATTAAAAAAAAAAATTGTTTCTCTTTTTTAAAAAAATTTTAATTGCTTAAATAATTAAATAGGGTCACTTTCAGATATTAGATAAGTTTATGAGAAATTTTAAAGGCGAAGCAATATTCCATTTTTAGATGTCACATTATTTTGTAAAGTGGTTCCTTTTACAAGGACAAATGCAATGTATATATTTAAACATTTTTGCAAAAATATAAGTAAAAATATTTTAATTTATTTTTATGCAAGGAAAAATAAATTATAAACAAGATTTATTGTCAGTTTATGAGTTTTTATGTGTTTTAGTTATTTGTGCGTATACTCATTATGTTAATAAAATCCATTGTATATTTTTTATTTAAAATATTTTATTTTATATTTTAAAAGTTTTGATTGTTTTATTTGATTTAGATTGCAATGGAAGTATATCTTTAAATGAATTACTTATTATTTTTAAATCTGTATTTATGGGTTATTGTAAACTAACAGAAACTGAAATACCTACTTATGGCACGTTAGAAAAATTTGCTAAACTTGTAAAAAATATATATTTTGTAATTTAATATTGTAAAAAACTAGATGTTTTTGAAATCTGATATTCAAGCAGATAACTCATTAGAATTAAAAGAGTAATTAAATTAAATAAAAAAATATGTTTTTAATATTTAAAAAAAGAATTATTGAATGGGTTGAAGGTAATGGAAAAGCAATGGAGTTATTTGCTCGATTTGGTAATTGTTTATTATAAATATATTTAAAAAAAACAAATTAAAAATAGAACCTTAATATAAAATAAAAGAAAATTTTGAAGTGTTTAGATTTTTCAGAAAATATAGAGAAGAAGACTCTCAAGAAATATTAAAATTAATAAATTAAGCATATTAATCAGAATATTATCATTCTGACATATAAAAAATGATGGGAAAGTATTTAAAAAAAAAAGAATATATATATAATTATAAAAAAAAGTTAAGGTAAAGTTGGTTACTTAGCTACTACTAAAAATAGATAAAATAAAATGTTCTCTTAAATTTTACCAAAACTAGTAAATAATGCAGTTAAGGAGACTTAGGCAATAGCAGCTGACATTGGTGATTAAGAATTATTAGAAATGGAGATTATAGAAAAAGCTATTGATTCTCACGCTAAAAAATATGATAATAAAAATGATAAAATAGTAAGTAATTCAACTCTCCCTTAAATAAAAATATCATCTCCTACTAAGCACAAAAGCCATATTTCTAAAAACATAATAATAATATAAGGTATTAATCTTTGTTTATAATATTAATATTTAATATATATAGGAAATACTTTAACAAGATAAGAAATTTTTAAACTAAAAGATTATTTTGATAAATTATCTGACCATAATAATTAAATAACCATTAAAGGTTTTATTTTAATTAGATAAAATAAAAATATATTTTTTTTAGAATTTACAAAAGCTTTTTCTGATAAGCCACATATGAAAAGAGTAACAGCTAGTTTATTTAATTTTTTGGATTCTAAACAAAGAGGTACGGTTACTTTTGAATAGTTGTTAATTAAGTTGTATCCTTCATTAACAAAAACTCATTTAAAATTGATTAATAATTGGATTAATTAATATGTGAATACATTTTCTATTGAAAATTAAGGAATGATAATAGATAATAATGATAATAAGTAAGTAAAAAGAAAAAGGGTTTTACCTCGAGCTGCTTTAAAAAGGGTTTAAGAAGTTTTTGAGTTATTGGATGTGGAAAAGAAGGGATGTAAAAATAATATAATATAATAAAAATAATTTTATATTTTAATTTTAAAAAAAAGATATAACACCAGAAAATTTTAAAGCATAATATAAATACGGATATACTCAAAAAGAAATTGAAGAAATTTTTGAAAAACATAATAAGGAAAAAGACGGAAAATTAAGTATGGATGATTTTATTAAAATGATTTTGCCTTTAGATTATACAATAGGAGAAGAAGAGGAAAATTGATATTTTTTACTGCTTTATGTATTAAATTAAAAAAGATGAAAATATATATTTTTATCATTAAAAAAAATACAAAAAATTATTAATATATTTATGCATATTAAATAAAATATACTAATTAATTTTTATTTTTCTCCTTATTAATAAAATTTTTAGTCTTTATGTAAATAATTTAACTCATAAATTAATTGACTTAAAAAATATATTTAAATAATAACGAACTTAAATCATATAAAACTTAAAAATTTATAAATTATATTTAAATCCGGGGCAGACTTTTAAGTTTAAATATCGTAATATAATTTATTTTAACTCGTAATAAATATCTATATTTTAAAAATCTTTAATTGTTTGTTTTTTAAATAAAAAGTTTATATATATATATTATATTAAATATTTTAAAAATAAATTGCTAAAATTAATATCCGCCATACAATTTTTATTACTTTAAAACAAAATAAATAAATAAAAATGATTTTATAAAATAATTATTTAAAAAAATATAGGATTATTGTTTTTATAAAAAGAAGAATAAATATATTATTTTTGATTTAATATAGTATAAATATTAAAAGTTTTTTTAATTAAGAATTAAAAATACATTGTTTTTTTTAATTAATTTCTATATTTAAAAACGCAAAATAATAAAAGAAGATAAGCTTTAATATTATTAAAATAAGTTATTAAAATTTTTTATAAAAATGATAAAAAACAAAGAAATATTATAATTTTAAAAAACGTGTTTCATATAAAGATATTTTGAAAACGAAAAAACAAAGAAATTAATTTAAATAACGATAAAAAAAGAAATTAATAAAATAAATAAAAAAAAAATCTTTTTAAAAGAATAAACAAAAAAAAATGAGAAATATAATAAAACTCACAATATTATTAGGGATATTATTATGTACTCTCAAGGCATTCTAAGCCGGAGAAATAAAAAATACAAAGAATGTTCTCATTTAAGAAAAGATGAGAGTTGAAACAATGAAGTTATTTACAGATCATGTATTAGATAACTAAAAATTTAGATATAATGGAAGTCCTTCTGGATTTACAAATAATTACGATATGTTTGTCGGAACACAAGAATTTGCTATCTAAGGTTACTTCAAATTAAAAAAAGGTATCTAAAGAAAAGAATGGGCAAGTGCTTATACTTTAAATGCCTTAAACAATCCTTTAGTTGGTCAACCTGGTGAGAAGATTCTATCTTTATCCGTTTACGATTTTAAGTATGTATTCTCAACTTACACTATTAAATCTGAAAGTGGAAATAAAGATTCCTAAATATAAAATCTATAACACGAAGTCTAATTCAATAATTCTAACGAAGGATAATGGGCCTTTATTTATTTTGGATATTCCGGTTGTTAAGGAAAAGCCTTTTTATACCTATAATTTGATAATTAAATTCCTTATACATACACTTTCAAAGATGTAACTCATTATGACTATGAAATTTACATATTGCATATAGGATAAAGCTTTTAATATAAAAACTTCCCTGGAAATATGAATTGTGTTACCCTATATGCTGGTTCTGGTGCATATAAAGAAAATGGATTTGACCTTAATAGTTGTCAGAATAAACCTCCATCAAGAAGTGAAACTTCTACAGAAACCTAAACTAACACTATGACAAATACTGATACAAAAGACCGTAGAGTTGAAGTATGCTAATAATTGATTGATAGATAGAAATTCAAATATTTTGGTAAGCCTAAAGGATTGAAATTAAAAACTTCAAACAAATATAATACTGAATAAGAATTTGCAATGCAAGGTTGGTTTAAATTAGATAAACTTGAAAATAGTGCTAAAAGAGATAAAATGGCTACTGGTTATCATATTAATTCAAATTTAAATCCAACAAACGATCAATAACACGGAGATAGAGTAATGGCTTTCTTTGTATAATAAAAGAGATTAATTTTTGCAACATATAATATAAATACAAATATTAAGAGTGAAGAAAAACAAATCACTTTTAAAAATTCAGAAGAATATAAATGGTTTTTAGTTTATTAAGCATATTCTCCAAGTGAAAGAAAAATGTACGTTTATGTCTAATTTACAGGAGAATAACCTCATGTTTTGACTTTTGAAAATGTTAGACATTAAAATTCAAATATTTACAGAATTTTTATTGGTTAATCTTTTGATTATAATAATTTCCCAGGAAAAATTTAAGGATTAACTTTTTATGCAGGTATAAATGCATACCATGAGTACCCAAACAAATACGATTGTGACGGAGAAGAATTTACCAAACCTTCTGTAATTTATATATTATAAAATTATTAAATATTTTTTATTTTATATATTTTAGTAAGATACTTTCCCAACCGAATCGATTCCATCAAAAACAATATCTATTGTAACACCGCCACCTAAACCTCCAACAAAACCAATAACAAAGACAGTTCCTACACCACCTAAAACTGGAGTCGTTACACCACCCAAAACTGGAGTAGTAACACCACCCAAAACTGGAGTAGTAACACCACCCAAAACTGGAGTAGTAACACCACCCAAAACTGGAGTAGTAACACCACCTAAAACTGGAGTAGTAACACCACCTAAAACTGGAGTAGTAACACCACCTAAAACTGGAGTAGTAACACCACCCAAAACTGGAGTAGTAACACCACCCAAAACTGGAGTAGTAACACCACCTAAAACTGGAGTAGTAACACCACCTAAAACTGGAGTAGTAACACCACCCAAAACTGGAGTAGTAACACCACCTAAAACTGGAGTAGTAACACCACCTAAAACTGGAGTCGTTACACCACCCAAAACTGGGGTAGTGACACCACCTAAAACTGGAGTAGTAACACCACCCAAAACTGGTGTAGTAACACCACCTAAAACTGGAGTCGTAACACCACCTAAAACTGGAGTAGTAACACCACCCAAAACTGGAGTCGTAACACCACCCAAAACTGGAGTCGTAACACCACCTAAAACTGGAGTAGTAACACCACCTAAAACTGGAGTAGTAACACCACCTAAAACTGGAGTAGTAACACCACCCAAAACTGGAGTAGTAACACCACCCAAAACTGGAGTAGTAACACC
>NW_004086476.1:14180-36033 GCF_000220395.1 Ichthyophthirius multifiliis
AAACTGGAGTAGTAACACCACCCAAAACTGGTGTAGTAACACCACCTAAAACTGGAGTCGTAACACCACCTAAAACTGGAGTAGTAACACCACCCAAAACTGGAGTAGTAACACCACCCAAAACTGGAGTCGTAACACCACCTAAAACTGGAGTAGTAACACCACCCAAAACTGGAGTAGTAACACCACCTAAAACTGGAGTAGTAACACCACCTAAAACTGGAGTAGTAACACCACCCAAAACTGGAGTAGTAACACCACCCAAAACTGGAGTAGTAACACCACCTAAAACTGGAGTAGTAACACCACCTAAAACTGGAGTCGTTACACCACCCAAAACTGGGGTAGTGACACCACCTAAAACTGGAGTAGTAACACCACCCAAAACTGGAGTAGTAACACCACCTAAAACTGGAGTAGTAACACCACCTAAAACTGGAGTAGTAACACCACCCAAAACTGGAGTAGTAACACCACCCAAAACTGGAGTAGTAACACCACCTAAAACTGGAGTAGTAACACCACCTAAAACTGGAGTAGTAACACCACCTAAAACTGGAGTAGTAACACCACCCAAAACTGGAGTAGTAACACCACCCAAAACTGGAGTAGTAACACCACCTAAAACTGGAGTAGTAACACCACCTAAAACTGGAGTAGTAACACCACCTAAAACTGGGGTAGTAACACCACCTAAAACTGGAGTAGTAACACCACCTAAAACTGGAGTAGTAACACCACCTAAAACTGGAGTAGTAACACCACCCAAAACTGGAGTAGTAACACCACCTAAAACTGGAGTAGTAACACCACCCAAAACTGGAGTAGTAACACCACCTAAAACTGGAGTAGTAACACCACCCAAAACTGGAGTAGTAACACCACCCAAAACTGGAGTAGTAACACCACCTAAAACTGGAGTAGTAACACCACCCAAAACTGGAGTAGTAACACCACCTAAAACTGGAGTAGTAACACCACCTAAAACTGGAGTAGTAACACCACCTAAAACTGGAGTAGTAACACCACCTAAAACTGGAGTAGTAACACCACCCAAAACTGGAGTAGTAACACCACCTAAAACTGGAGTAGTAACACCACCTAAAACTGGAGTAGTAACACCACCCAAAACTGGAGTAGTAACACCACCTAAAACTGGAGTAGTAACACCACCTAAAACTGGAGTAGTAACACCACCTAAAACTGGAGTAGTAACACCCCCAACTCTTCCCTTTACTCCTACAAATCCTCCTATATTATCTACTCATACAATAACTATTCCAACACGTTCAGTTAATACACCTCCTGCAACTTTAATCACCCCACCAATTATTACCGTACCAACTCCTCCTAACACGATAACTATTCCTCCTCATACTTCTAATCCCACTAAACCTCCTACATTATCTCCTCCAACAGCAGTTCCTACGCATGTCAATACCTGTACAATTCTTTTAAGTGAATAAACTTTTGATTACACGAGTTTCTAACCTTAACCTGTAATCAAATAATATAAAAACAGATTCAATAATGAATAGGAATTTGCTATCTAAGGTTGGTTTAAAATTTTATTAAGACATAAATAAATTGAAAAAGAATATGCAACTGGTTACCACCTTTCATCTAATGAATAACCATCTGATTACTTAGCTCATGGAGACAGAGTTCTTTCATTCTTTGTAATTGGAAGTACCTTACATTTCCCTACTTATAATAACGCAGTTAAAACTGAAACTAATAAATATGAAAATATTTAATTCACTGAATAGGAAGTTGGCAGATGGTTACTCGTCTACCACGCTTATTCTCCTGTTCTTAAGAGAGTTTTCGGATTTACCTAATTCTAAGGAAGAGATCCTTAAGCTTTTGTATAAAATGATATTCATCACTAATTCTCCAATATATACACACTACTTGTCGGACAGAGTTTTAAATACAAAAACTTCCCTGGTAAAATTAATTCACTTGCATTATATGTTGGCTAAGGACATTATCATGAATCTCCAAACAGTTAGTAATCTTGTAATGGAATTGATGTCCACCCTCCGTCAGAACCATCGACTGTTCCAACTGATAATCAAACCTAACCATCAACAACTCCTGTCGTTACTAAACCTACAATAACTCCTACTGAACCCCATATTCCAACACCTCCAGTAGATGTTTTATGTTTTAAAGATATAGTTGTAGTCTAAAAAGTCTTTGAATATGATGATGTTTAATATATTAAATAAAAAACTGATGATAAATTTTAAGTAAAAAATAATGTTAGTAAAATCTACTCCTCTTAATTCAAATAAGTTTCTGACTTCGGTTATTCAGTATAAGGATACTTCAAGATAGATACTTTCTAAAGTACAGAATGGTCTACTGGTTTCCATTTGACCTCAAATAAAATCTTCACTGATTTTAAAAACCCTGGAGACCGTGTATTATCATTCTTTTTAATTGGAAATATCATGCACTTCTCTACATATGATAACAATACAAAAAACTTCAACTTGTACCATAATATCTAAACAGAAATATGTGATGAAGGTAGATGGATCTATATATATTTCGGATATTCTTTCAGATTATAAAAAGCTTACATTTTCACCCACATAGAAAGAAAAGAACCTGTCTATAAAGAGTTGCTAAATATTTCGCACTCGTATTCTGATTACTATGAAATCTTTGTTGGATAAAGTTCTGATTATCATAAATTCCCAGGTGAAGCTAGAGAAGTTATTTTTATGACTTATGATTGTGCCTATTATGAAACTGGATTTGTATTCAAAATACCTCCTTCTCAATAAGTTCCTCTTGAACCAGTTTAATTAATTTAAGTTAAATAAAATCATAGCAATAATATCATGCATTTAAGATCTAAATGTCCTAAATAAAAGAAATTCTTAAGCTTGTGATATTCTCTAAATAAATGAATATTATTTTTTACATTAAAATAAATATCATATATATAAATATATATATAAATATATATATATATATATATATATATATATATATATATATATATATATTTCATATTTTTTTATTGAAATATTTGTTTTTAAACTTTTTAATATTAAATTTATTTAAAATATATTCTCATATAATCAAAAAATTTAAATTTACACATTTAAATTTTATTGTCTTATCCAATTTTTTAAAAAATAAATTGTATAATTTACATTAAATTTTTTATAATCAAATTTTTCTTAATATAGATAAAGAAAAAAAAAATTAAATGATTTTAATTTCTAAAATTTAAAAAAAATTAAAAACAAGTGATATATTATTTTAAAAATCTCATAATAATATAAAAGGACACTATATATTTTTTCTTTGATTTATTTATTTTGTGTATTAATATAATTTTTAAAAAAATATGTACAAATAATAATTAAAGTTCATATATTTGATATATTAATTAAATTATATTTATTATAAAATAAAAATTAATTTAAATTATATGTAAAAAATTAATATTTTTAATAATAAAAAAATATTATGCTTTTTTAAAAAATATTTAAATTAATATTTAATATGTCAATAAAAATGGAATTATAATAAATATTAATTTTATAATAAACTTAATTTATTTTAAAATTTTAAAATAAAACTTTAATTTTTTAAAATATAATATAAAAATAAATAATATAGGGTTGGAAATAAAAATAATAATTATATAGGCAATTTAAAATTTAAGATAATAACAAAACAAAAATTATTAACGATCGTGTACAAAATTTAATTATTATAGGTAAATAAAATATAGACAAAAAATATTTATTTAAACATTCTAATATTATTTAAAATATAATAATATATTATTATTTTTTTAATTAAAAACATACTGTTATATATTTTTTTTTACTTTTTATTTTGTTAATAAAATATTCTGTACATTTAATATTATTTTATAATTAATTTATTTAAAAATATATATTCATTTAATATAAAAGTGATAATATTTATATTATTAAATGCTTATATAAGAAAAAAACAATTTATGATTGATAAATATAATTGTATTAAAAGTTAAAATAATTTAAAAATAATATATTTTTAAATTCAAAATTTTTGTTTTTCTTTTAATAAAATATAAAATATATTTTTTTATTAAAAAAAACTATAATTTACAAAATTTTTAAAATATTATAAATTTATTATTTAAATTCTACTTTTATTTATAAAATCTAAAAATCTTTTAAACTTTTTTTTTATTATATGTAGATTTAAAAAATTTAGAAAATCTAAGAATCTTTTAAACTTTTTTTTTTATTATATGTAGTTTTAAACAATAAAAAATATTTATTATTAATAAACACTTTTCTCAATAACAGAAATTATTTATTTTCTAAACATAAATTAAAATAATAATTGTATATATTAATTAATTAAATTATATATTATTAAAAATATTAAATTATAATTACTTATATACTATAAAACAAATAATTTATTAAATAAAAAATATCCTAATTATTTATAATAAATAATTAAAAAATAAAAAAGATTATAATTTTAATTTACATCATAAATATATAAATATAAAATTTTTATATAACATATTCTATTTAAAGCCTATATTATAAAATTAAAAAAAATATATTGCATTAAAATCGATATAAATAATAAAGTTTATTTCTGTAATTTTTTTAAAAAAATTACAGAAAATAAAAAATATAATTAAAAATAATATTTTTAATAAAATAATTAATTTTTTATTAAATATATAATTTAAATATTTTACCATTTGTATTGATATTTTTATTTATAGATTTATTAATTAATAGGAAAATTTTTTTCTTTTAATACTTTTTTTTAAAACAAAATACAAAAAAATAAAAATAAATCAGAAATGAACATTACAGGTAAAATCATATTTACAAATATATAAATTACTTAAAATAAAATACTAATAAAAAAAAGGAGGAGGACTTACCCATGTTAAGTTGAAAAACATAAAATCTTATTTATATTTATTTTTATAAAAATAGAACTTATGTATCTGATGAAATGAAAGTATTTAGAGGAGGTATAAAAATTCTTTTTGAAATAATAATAAATAAGATATTTTTTTTTTTTGATATAAATTAATAGGATTAAGACATATTCCTTTAAATTAAGATCATCTTGTATAGGGAAGCAGAGTTTCACTTAGAAATTATCATGATCATATGAGTTATGAAAGAGTATTATTAAAAAAAAATGAATATTACTATTTTCTTTTTAAATAGGGTTTTATATAACATTCAAGATCTCCAAACAATTAATTGATTAATTACCACTTTTTATTCGGAGGATTTAGAACTTATATCCTTTAAAGATTTTTAGTATAAACAATTTATAGACGAAACGTTAGAATTTTCTGGTTCCCTGTACTTTTAGGATATACATGTAAAATATATTTATTTTTTTATTTTTAAATATTTACTTTTTCGTTTTTTTAAGTTTGCTGTGTTACTATGAGAATGTATGATAATGCATGCTACGATTATTTCTATTTCTCAGATTGAAGAAAATTATTTTTTTAATAAAAATAATAATATTAGAATAAGAGATATGAAAATAATAAATCCTTATTTTATTTTTATTTTTTCTTATAGATAATAAAGGCATTAAATAAAAAAAATTAAATCAAATTCAAAAGTTAATTTAATTCATTATTTTATAAATTTATAATATTTAAAAAATTTAATAAAATATATAATATTCACATGAAAATAATAATGATTCACCAATTTATTTTTATATAAATAATAAACCGAATATTTATTTAAAAATTAAAAAAATAATAAAATAAATTTTTAAATATTAATTTAATCCTATTTTTATTTTTCTTAGCTATTATCTTCAAAAATTTATTTTCTTGCTTCTTATTACAACTTTGCCTTTTATTAATCATTTAACTTCGACAATTGTTAATGCTTTTATTTAAGAGATCCTCTAATACGAGAAGGGAAAAATTTAAAAATACTTTTGATTCTATTTCCTATATAATTTTGTTTGGAATGAATGGCGAAAATTGAAAATAACATAATCAAATAGTATTAGTAAAAATAACATATCCATATACTTTATATTGATAAAGTCTTCTTTCGTGCATTTTTTCAATAACTTTAACACTATTTGAACATTTAATAAACTTATTCATAAGAGTATAATTTTTTTTATATTATTTTTTATAAAAAAATAATATGTATTTATTATTAATTAATTCATTTCTTTATAAATATTTAATTTTTTAAAAAGAATCATCTGAAAAAAATATTTTGTTGCAACTCCTATTCCATAAATTTGCATTTTACCATAAACCTTACATTATTTACATTCAATAAAATCCATAATATTATTATATTATGTAAATTTTATTAATATTATTATTTTATTTTTTTCTAAGTATTTTAAAAGAAAAATTATTTCTTTAAAATCGACAAAAAAAAATTATTCTTAAAATAGAGAATCGCATTAGCTAAAAAAAAAGTTGTTCATGAAATTTTCTTGTTTTATATTATTCTGTATATTGCTCAGCAATTTAACTATTAATGATAACATGTAAACCATTCATTATATTAAAAAATGTTTTTTCTTCTTTACAAAAATTATTAATTGCTCCTTTTATATTATTGCTTTTTAAATATTAAAGTAAAAATGACTGAAAAATTTTACTTCATAAATTAATTTCCATATATTACGATCTTAATATCCTGTGTATCCTTCAATATTATATTTCGAATCGACATAAAACATTAGTCATTTTTGAATTATTTATCCCTCCAATGCATCCATCTTTATCATTTACATCATATTCAATATCTGTAATGTTCAAATTTTTAGTTTAATTTACTACAAATAAAATGAAACACATAAAATATATTCAACTATTTATATATTTTTCTCGTCACATCTACATATTGAACAATCTTTGCTTTTACAGATGCCTTCTACATCAAAAAATTAACATTAAGAGTCTAAGTATACTTTAAAAGTTCTGAAAATTTTGTGTATTTTTTTTATACTGATAATTAATCTAAAATTCATTTATTTTATTATTTGTGTTTATAATCTATTAAGTTTTACCAAAATAGACATCTATTTTTATTCTAATTTAAATTGGCATTAATTCTTTTTTTTATTTTATTTTTTTAAAAGAAATAATATTATTTACATTTTTAGTATTAAAATATAAGTAAAAATATATTTTTATGTATATTATATAATATAAAAATGAAGATTAAATAGGCTAAAAGGCTAATAAACCAAAGAAAAATTAACTTAATTTAAATATTTTATTTATTGTAACATTTTTTTATTGTGATATATTAATGATAATTTAATCTTTATTTATTAATAAATAAAAAAAATAATTAAAATTTGCAGCAACAAAATTATATAAAAATTTGAGTAATTACTTGTTTTTATGCTTTTTTGTTTCTTTTGTATTTTTTTAAAAAAAACTCAATCAATAAAACAAAGAAAAAATAATATATTTTTTTTATAGAGTTTCTTAAAAAAAATGACAGAAAAATCAGTAAAAACCATTAAAAAATGCTACGAAAATTAATATTATTACACTATCATAATTTTAATCTACTTAACATAATATTCTATTTTAAATAAAATATCAGTGTTATAATTATTATGATGTTTGATGTTATTTATATATTAATTTTTTAGAAGGGATTTTTATATTTTTCATTAATTTTTTTTAAAAACTTAATCTAAAAAAAAATGGAAATATAGATTATTTATGCCTTGTTTATCTTTTATATTATTTTTTTAAAAAAAAAAATTATAAAAACATATAAATGCAAAAATGTAAAATAAAAATAATCATATTTTACATAAATACAATAAATATATTTTAATTTATTAATTATATTTCTTTTAACAAAGTTAAATAAAACGTGTAAAAAATATAATAAAGAAAATTTTTTATAGAACTTTTAAAATATATGTATACGTATTATGATAAAAAAATAAAAGAAAAAAATAAATAAAATAAAAAAGATATCTTAATAAAAAAAATTAAAAATAAAATAAAATTAAAAAAAAATGGCAATCTTAAATTTCATTTCATTTGTCCTAGTAATTGGTTTATCAGCTTTCTCAGTATATTTCGTAAACAAATTCGACAAATCCTCCCAAACAGAAAAACCTTATAGTGAAGAAAGTGTTTGGGTTCTCAACGATTCAAACTTTGACGATTTTGTAAAATCTCACGATTATGTTCTTGCTGAATTTTATGCCCCCTGGTGTGGTCATTGCAAATAATTAGCACCAGAATACGCTAAAGCAGCCTATTAATTAGAATTTAATCCCTAAAATAAAATATATTTAGCCAAAATTGACGCCACTTAGAACCCAAGCATCACACAAAGATTCCAAATATAAGGCTATCCTACCTTAAAATACTTCTCTAATGGAAATTTAGAATAACCTAAAGACTACAATGGTGGTAGAACTGCTTAAGAAATCATCTCTTGGGTTACTAAGAAATCAGGACCTCCTTCTTAATTATTAAAAGACAAATAAGAACTTGATAATTTCATATCTAGTTCTTAAGTATCTGTTGTATATTTTGGTAAAAAAATAAATTTTATATATTTATTTATTATTATAAAAAATTAGGAAATAGCGAAACTGAATAAGATTATTTAATATTTTAAGAATTAGCTTAATCTTTAGAATCAGTCCAATTCGGTCATGTATTAAACTCTCAATTAAAAAAAGAAGAAAAAGCCCAAAAAGTAGTTTTATACAAATAGTTTGACGAAAAAAGGAATGATTTTTCTGAAAAAGATTTAAGTGTAAAATCTTTAACTGACTTTATTTAAAAAAATGATACTCCTTTGTTATTACCTTTTAATAATAAAGCCATCGAAAAAATATTTGAAAAACACGAACCTGCAATAATTATATTTATAGCAGATAATGACGATTCTAAGCAAGCCGAGTAACTTTTTGGATAACTCGCTTAAAAATAAAAGAAAGAAATTCAATTTATAATAACAAAATTTGACGATGGATAGGGTTACTATGACCGTTTAGCTGAATACTTAGGTGTAGACAATACCAAAAATCCCAGTTTGATGATAGTTTAAGGCAATAAGAGCAATGAAGAATTAGCCAGATATAAATTTGAAGAAAAATTCACCGAAAAAGAAATCTTAAATTTCATTCAAAACTTCAAAAACGGTAAATTATAAAGATTCTTGAAAAGTTAAGATATTCCAGAACCCAATCCTGAAGAAAAAGTAGTCACCTTAGTCGGAAAAAACTTTAAATAAGTTGTTTTAGATGGTAAATAAGATGTTCTTGTCGAATTCTATGCCCCATGGTGTGGACATTGCAAGGCTTTGGCCCCTAAATACGAAAGTATAGCCAAATAATTGGCCCATAATAAAAATTTGATTATCGCAAAAGTAGATTCTACATCTAATGATATACCCGGTATCGTTATTTAGAGTTTCCCTACAATTAAATTCTTTAAAAATTCAAGTAAAGATACTCCTATAGATTATGACGGAAAAAGAGAAGAATAAGATTTCTTAGATTGGTTAGAAAAAAATGTTAGGTATTTATTTTTAATTAATAATTAAATATATATATGTATTTTTTAAATAGCTATCCTTGGGAACAACCAAGATAATAAGTTAATGAATAATAAGAATAAGTTAATGAATAGGAAGAATAAGCTAAAAAATAATAAGAAAAAAATAAATAATAAGAATAAGAAAAAGAAAAAGAAAAAGCTAAATAATAAGAATAAGAAAAAGCTAAATAAGAATAAGAAAAAGCTAAATAATAAGAATAAGAAAAGGCTAAATAAGAATAAGAAAAAGCTAAATAATAATAAGAAAAAGAAAAAGCTAAATAATAAGAATAAGAAAATAATAATAATAATAAACAAAACAAAAATAAGAAAAATAATAATAAAAATAAGAAGAGTAAAAAGGAAATAAAAGTTAAAATAAATCAAATTAAAAATGATTAATAATAATTAATTTTTTAATTAGAAATTAAAATATTTAATTGTTATATATTTATTTTATTTTTTTATTAAATTAGAAAATTAATTTAAATATAAAAATATATACATGTATATTTTAATTTTTATTACATTATTTATATTTATTAATATAAACACTTATATATCAATATATATTTTTTTTTAAATAATATATGTTTAAATAATTAAAATATACATATGTAATTAGATTAACAAAAAATAATAATAATATAAACTAATAAATTTCTTAAAATATAAATATTTTTAGTTTTGAAAAATTTTAATATCTCAATACTTTAAAAAATTATATTGAAAAAATTTTTGATAAAAACATTATTTCTTAAGAAAAATAACTGCAAATATATTTACTTTTCTTATCTCTTTATAACTTTTCAAATAATTCAATTTTAATAATTAGCCTTTTATTTAAAAAATTCAGAGAAATTCCTATCAAATATGTTCCTGATTTTTATTTTTAAAAGCACTATGGTATTAAACCTAATGAATTAAATTTCTTTAGAGCTTCTTGAACAAAACATATTCAAACTCAAAACTTTTCTTTAATACTCTGGCATATCCAACGAATAATCCATTCTATTATATTTAAAATTTATACGATAAATAATTTGAGTATTTTAACAATATTTATACATTTTTATTATAAGCTAGTATAGACCCAAATTCAAAAAATAAATAATAATATGCTTCTATTCATTTAATTATAGAAAAAGGACCAATTAATGACCTTATATTTACAGTAAATTATAATAAAAAATAGGGTAAAATATTTGATTTAAAAAACAGATTAAAATTTGATAAAATTATAGAAAGATGATAAATATTTTATTATTTTAACAGTTAATAATTGAAATATTATTATAACTAATTACTTAAAATATAATTAATATAATCTTATGATAAATATCATTGATTCATAAAAATTTTTGATAATAAAATATTTATATTTTTTATTAAAAATAAAAAAAGTAAAAATACAAATATACTTATATATATTGATTATTTATTTATATATATTTTTAAAAATTGATTAATAAAATTCATCATAATAAAATTATTTGTATAATTTATTTTTTTGTAATATATTTTTAATTTATTTTAAAATAAATTAATAGGAAAAATATATAATATATATCTATTTATATTACTTTAGAAAAGTATTAAATATAAATTTAATATTTTTTATTAAATAAAAAAATCTAAAAAATAAATATTTTTACTGAAAATGGGTTTTGTATTTTCATCATTATTTGGAAAATTATTTAGTAAAAAAGATATTAGAATTCTTATTTTAGGTTAGTTTTATAAAACATTATAATTTTTTACATTTAATAAATATTATAAAACAAATATAATTTATAGGTTTAGATAATGCCGGAAAAACAACAATTTTAAGTAATCTTAATATATTTTCTTTATTTTATTTAATTTTTTTTTTATAGATAAACTTCATTTAAATGATGTTGTTTAAACAGTTCCCAGTAATTTTTTTTTTATAAATAAATAAACAAAAATAAAAAAGCAATTGGATTTAATGTTGAGACTGTAACTTTTAAAAACTTGAAATTTTAAGTATGGGATTTAGGTGGTTAAAGCGGAATCAGGTAAATATTAAAATATATTTAATTATTTTAAGAATCTTTAATAAATAAAAGACCTTATTGGAGATCATATTATCCAAATACAAATGGAATCATTTATGTAATAGACTCTATTGATAAGGACAGGTTAGATACAACCAAATAAGAGTTACTTTCAATGATATAAGTTTGATAAATATTGTATTTAATATAAGGCATTAAATTTTATTTAAAAAACAAAAAAATTATAAAGGAAGATGAATTGAAAGGAGTACCTTTAATGGTTTTAGCAAATAAATAAGTATTTTTAAAATAATAATATATTTTATTTATGTTTTTATAATATTTAAAAATTAAAAAGGATTTAGCAGGAGCTTTGAGCGAAGAAAAAGTATTTATTAAAAATATTTATTTTTATAAAGATACATTTTCAATAGATTTCTGAATATATGGGACTTTCATAAATTTAAGATAGATAATGGTCTATTTTTAAATGTTCAGCATTTACAGGACATGGATTAAATGAAGGAATGGAATGGTTAGTTAATGTTTTAGAATCATAGAAATGAAATTTAATTTGTTTTTTATTTTTATTATTAAAAATATAAAACTTAGAAAAAATATTTTTTCTTTATTTTTTTTTTTTAAAAAAAAAATATATTTAGGATTTTTTTAATTAAATATATTTTTTAAATAAAATTATAAATATAAAATGGATAATATATATATATATATATATATATTTATATATAATTATATAAGTTTTTATATATATAAATATTTATAAAATTTATATATATATATTTTTATCTTTTATTATATATTCAACAAAGTTTTAATATTTTTAATCTAATATTTATTATTAAAAATAAAAAAAAACTTAATAAAAACAAATATATCCGTAAATAAATATATATAAAAAAAGTTTAACATAAAAAAGCAGAAGAAAAAATAGAATTTCTTCTTTTCGTTTTTCACTTTTTTTTATTTATTTTTATAAAAAAATAAAAAATCCCTCATAGGGCACTAGCTCCTGAAATAATTTCAATTAATTCCATTGTAATTTTGGTTTATCTTGCTCTATTATATTAAAGAGTCAAATTATTTAGAATTTCTCCTGCGTTTTTGGAAGCGTTTTCCATAGCGTTCATTCTCGAAGCTTATTCAGAAGCCGAAGAGTTCAAAAGAGCATTGTAAACACTCGATGCAACATACAATTCATAAAAATAATTTTTTGAATATTCCAAATCAGGTTCAGCAGCTTCATGCTTAGTAACATATTTGAATTAATTAAAGAATGCTGCTCTATTAAGTACTTCCTAATGAATAATCTATTAAGAAATTACGTTTTTGAATCTATTGAAGATAAGAATAATATTATCAAAAGAAGTACTTTAGTTAACTATCTAATGTGCAATAGAAGCTGCAGTAGGGAAATTAATAGGAATAGCAATTCCAGTTATGGCCTATAATAATAAGTCAGGGAAAGGTCTGGTTAAACCAATAGTTCCTTTTTCTCCAATAGAAAAAATTCCATATGAACTCCTATTTAAAGGTACTGTTCTTTTTATATCTCTCACCACTGATGAATTAATGGATCCACATAAACCCCTATCGGATGTAAAAGGGACTAATAAAGTAGTTTTGGGGGTGGTTGTAGATTTTTTTTTTTATACATATGGTTCATTTTCTAATACTCTAGATACACTTCCTAATGCGAAATTACGGCCTTTTTCTAAACGACTTACTTCACTTTTCATTTTTGCGGCAGCTACCATTTTCATGGCTTTGGTGATTTTCTTAATCGAGCCAATAGCTTTCATTCTGATTTTTAGTTGTTTTAAGTTAGCACCGAAGTTCATTTAGGGGGTGAAATAAAGACTTGATGTGGTCAAGTTTTTGAAGGTTTTTCCAAACATTTTTAAACAGGGTTTTTTCTTTCTTTTTTTTTGTATTTTTCTTTTTTTTTCTTTATTTAATATATTATTTATATAAAAAAAAAATTATTTATTTATTTTTTCTTTAAAAATAAAAAAATATTTTTTTTTTATTATTATTATTTTAATTATTAATTTCTTTTTTTATTATTAATTTAAATATATTTTTATTTATATGAAATTTATTTATAAAAAAATAAATTATATTTGTCTTTATTTCATTATAAAGAAAAATCTATTTATTTAATTATTAATTTTAAAATATACATTTTATAAATATAGAAAATATAATTTTTAAAAGTTTAATAATTAACAGTAAAATAAAACATAAAATATATCATATATACTTTAAACAAATATGTATATTAAAAATTATACAAAAATTATTCAAAATGTCTAATTATCTTTAAAATTAAATAAAATAGTATTTTTCTCGTTATAAATATCAAACGAAAGTCTTTTCAAGTAAGTTTTTTTTCTATTTTAATCCATAATTTTTTATAAATCGAAATTTCCTTTAGTAGCGAAAATTCCCCCATACTAATCTTTATGTTAAGAGAATACACTATGTTTAGTCATATTATTCTTACTATTTTTACTTAATTATGATTTTTTCCTAATGTCATTTCTAGCTTATATACTTTATAATAAATATTGTACTTATTTAAGTTTTTAAGATTTTGTTCTATTAGTTTTATACCTTTCATATTTAATAATATTTGTTTTCATTTTCTTAATTAAATTATTATAGTTTAGAACCACATTATTTAAATTATTATGGATAAAATAAATATTCCACACAAATTATTTATCAAATTCTTTTAATAAAATAAAATCTTAATTTTAAAAATTATTTTCACTATCTTTTTTACTATCTTAAGACTTAATAGTTTTTAAATAGTTTTTTGCGGCAAATGCTTTTGTAAAATCTTAATATTATTGGATACTTTTATTACTATTAATACTTTAACTTTTGACAAACTAAGAATATTAATCTTCATCAATTTTTTAAATTTTCAGATTCTTGTTTTGTTTTGGAGTTAAATCTATATTTAAGGCTAAATTTAATGATTAATTCTAGAAGAAATGAATATTATTATCAGGAGATAAAAGTTATTAAGTACTATTATTATGATTATTACTATTAAGATAATTATTATTATTAATATTATCATTTATAATATTGTTATTAATCATATTATTGTTATTTATGATATTATTATCTATATTATTATTAATTATATTATTGTTATTAATGTTATTTTTGTTATTAATATTATTGTTACTATTACTATTATTAGTACTATTATTATTATTGTTATTATTTATATTATTACTTATGTTTTTATATATATATACCTGATCCATATTAGTAAATTAAGTTTTTTTTTAAATGAATTCTATTTAGAATATTATTTATTATAGTAATTACCAATTTTATTTATATAATCGCTTTGAGAAACACTATTTCTTATATATTTACTATCTTTCTTATACCTTACACTTTCATCTGTTTAAGTTCCTTATTCATTTTCACTATCATCAAAATGCTAAGGCTCTTTTACAATTTAATTAATAATCAATGGTGTATTTAAAATTATTGCCTTTTCATCCTCTAAGTTTTAAATTAAATCCATTAAGTCATTTATATTATCAAATGGATTATTATTTAATAAATACTTAATTGCCTAACCTTAAATAATTAACATATCCTAAAAAGTACATTAACTCCTTACCCTTTTTCTTAAATATTTTATATCCCTATACTACTATTACTCTTTAAAAAATTACATTATAATCTTCTTAGTATTCGGTTAATAACTCATATAAGGGCATTTAAAAAACTAATGTTAATAATTATCACATAAATAACAATTAATGCCTAAACCCCTTGAGTTTTTTAATAAATTTAGTTTATCTTTTAGCATAAAATATCTTTCTTTGTCTTCAGGAAAGTCTTCAATTATTTTTATGAAATCTTCTTATTTTAAATAGGCTAATTATACTACGTTTATCGTTTTTGCACTTATTTAAGCTTCACTTTAAGAAATAAAACTTTCTAAACCAAAAATATCCCCTTTATCTAATATTTTTACATTTAATTCTACATTATTTTCCACTTACATATTTTTCTATAATGCAATTTTTCCCTTTAGTACAAAAAAAACCCTATTATTAAACTCATTTTCGTTAAATATGACCTCTTCTGGTCCTAATTTCTTCTCTCTAATCTTTACAGCCAAACAATTCAGGAATTTCTTCGAAAAATTAAGCCTAAACTCTTTCTTTGATAACAACAACTTCCCATACATTTCCATCAAAACCTCTTTCCTTAGCGAACTCGGGCACAAATTCAAGAACTTTTGTCCATCCTCTATATCTACCTATTATTCCATATGCAAATACTCGTAGTATTTCCTAACCTTAATCTGTGTATTATTTGACAAATTCCTCTTTTTCATATGAATACTTAAAGAACTCATTTTTTCTTTAAAATCGTTGGCTTTTATGCTCATTTCTTGGAAAATATTCCCTATCTTATTAAAAGTATATGCAAATACCCCACAAGCTATAAAAGTGACAAAAATAACATAGATTCTCTCAAAAGTGCTCACCGGGTATATATCTCCAAAACCCAAAGTACTCATAGTGACTACTGCCCAATAAACTGATGTTACATATTGTGAGAAAATACTAAGGTTTTCTTATTTAAATTTCGTAATCCAGGTTTCCGTATTTGGGTCTGTGTTTTTCTATATTACATGAATAAAATAAAAAAAACAGCCACAAATATGTGCTATATATAATATTTAGAAAATTAATTTTAATAAATTGTATATGCCCGCTTTATCATTTTTTATATTAACTAATTCTTCAAAATCGTTTACTATTTGCATTATTTTGCTTGTTCGGAAAAGTAGGACAATTTATAAATAAGGAACAATTAATATTTAACAAATAAATACAGGAATTATAATTAGAATATCTCTTAATAGATAATGTTTAATATAGTTTTTTATTATTTTTTCCCGATTTATTTAAATTATACCTTTTTAGTAAAAAGCAGTATTACATGTAATTATTAAATCTAAAAAAATAAAATAAAAGCAAATTCTGTTTATTGTTTCTGTTATTTCAAAAAACCAAGTATGTTATAAATTAAAAGAAACACTAATTGGTATATAGAAAATTATAAAAACTTATTAAATTAAAACAATAATGTCCCATATTATTTTAGTTATAGAATCTGGATATAAAACCTATATTTTCCTATTCAATATATCTCCTATAAAATTTTTAATAATAGATTTTTTCTTTTCTTTTTTTTCTTAAGAAAAATATTTATAGACCACTTTTTTAAATTAATAAAATTTAAAATATAAAATACTCGGCTTATCATAAATAAACATACCCTACATTTAAAATTCTTTATAATCAAAAGCTTAATCATTAATTAAATTAAAGTATTTTTTTTGCATATATCTAAATTTATATTTCATAGAAAGTTCCAAAATATTGATTGTAAATTTTCTTACCAAAGTAAGAATTAAAAGTGAATTTTTTTTCCAAAAACCTTAAAAACCAATTTTATTTTCATTTTAAATAGTTGTTTCTTTATTTAAATTCAATTAAAATTCATCTTTTTTTTGATGTGATAAACTGTTTTTTACATATTATGATTTATTCGAATAGAGTGTTTATTTTTACATAGTTTCCTTATCTATTACACTACTTATGTTTGGAGACATTATTTGATCAACATCTTCATATAATTTATCTCTTATTTTATCAATTTCGTATTTGAAATCTTCTTATTAAAAATGGGGTCCTAAAGCAATTTAGGAATTACTTTTTTAAAATTATTATTTGTTAGTATTTTTTATATTGAATACACTATAGTTATTTTCGAAATATTAATTACTTGCATTCATTAATTTTTTTTATTTAATTTTATATGTAAATAAAAAATCGTTTAAATAAATAAATAATTGGAAAGTAATTATTTGTTTTTTAAAATAAATGAATAAATGAAAAATATTAAAAATAAAAAATAAAAAAAAACAATGTATAAATTTTTATATAGATATATATTTATATATATATATACATTTTATTTATGTATATATACTATTCTTTTTTCAAATAATATTTTTTAATTCTTAAATTTCATCAATTTTAATTTCATATTAAGAATGAACGTTTTATATTTGTTCAAGTAATTATAAAATCTCATTCTCATTATCGCATTCGTTTGTAACTAATTTTAGTTATTCTAATTATTATTTTAAACTTTCGGCCTCATTTTCATATTAATTAATTCTCTGTTATATTTCTTCTTTATTAATATTATTATTTCTACTTAATTATTATTTTATTTCTTCTTTTTTTCCCTACAAAGAGTTATTTTTTATTTCGTTTTCCAATTAAATAATATAATTATCTTTTTACACACACTAGCTATTTAAACTTTATATAAAGTTCTATTAATTTTAAATCTACATTTAAAGTTCCTTAACCTGGACTTCTAATTCATTTTTTTCTTTATTTGATTTCTCTAAATTCTAACAAATTAAATTAATTTATTTCTACATTTTTTCAATTAAACAATTTTATTAAAGAACTTCAATTTTATCATTATAATTAACTTTTTCTCCACTTACGCTTTGAATATCTTCTTTTTTCTTCTAATGGATAACCTAATATTTATCTTTTTCATTATACATTTATAAAATATTCTAGTAACTTTATCTATAAAAAACCGGACTTTTATCATTACATGGAATGCCATTTTTTTTCTCTGTCATCTATTATAATTTAATTGGATTATATTTATTATGAGATACTATACTGTTTGCCTATATAAAATTCCATAAAATCACATTCCCTTCAATATCTCCTGAAGCAAACATATTTTCTCCAACTTTACAAATCGCATTTATCCTCTACTCATGTTTTATCACACATTAATTAGTTTAAACATAAACAAAATCCTCTTCTTTGATATTAAGTATCTTTAAATTCTGCCCTTCTCCAAAAACAACTTCCTTTTCAGAAACTAAGCAAGCACAATATACCGCTTAATTTAAAAAAATACATCTCACCTATTATTTTTATTCCATATTCCACACTCTAATAGTTTTATCAGACCCTCCTGATACTAAAATATTCGAATTACCTACTATTTCTAAATAATAGACACTTTTTTCTACATCATGTCCTACTAAATCAGCTTAAAAATCCAATTTATTTCCCTAAAAATACCACATTTTAATCTCACCGCCTTCCCCAGCTGAAAAAACTACTGATTATTTTTTCTAAAAAATAATTACATTAATACTTCCTGAATGTCCCTTTTCCCAAAAATCTATATTTCTGACAACTTCCTATATTATCCCTTCTTTTATAATAAAAATATTCCCATAACAATCTCCTGCACAAACTACAAAAAAATTATTTTTTTTCTCTTTAATAATTGCCAAAGAATATAATTTATGTTCACATGTAATAATTTCCTATATAATATTTTAATGCCAGTCTATAAAAATTACATATTTTTCATTTGTACCTACTAATATATTTTTTTCACTTGCAAAAAATCTGCAACACCCATCACAATGCAATTTATTTACCATGTCCAATTATCTAATACTCCACATTTTTATACTTTTATCAACTGAACTAGTACCAAAAACTCCCTTATTTAATCTTATAATTGCATATACACCATCTTTATGTGCTTATCATTATCTATTATATAACACACTCTGATTTTAAAGTGCGTTATGTTTCACTTCTTTTGGAATTTCAATCATTTTATGCCCTTAAATTATACTTTTGATAAAATAAACGTCATTAATTTTAAAAAGAAATCCTGAAAAAATCCCTTAATTTTCATTTTTAAAAATTACTTCATTTTCCTTTGTAAAAATACCAATAATATAAGGACATAATAAAGAGTCATTTACTATTAAAGGAAATCCCAAAAATAGATGACAAAATGTATTTTTTACTTAATTTTTTTTCCTCATTATAGTAAATTTTGATTAAAAAATATCTGAAGAATAAAATTTTTCATCTTTTAAATGAGAAATTGTTAAATATTTTCTTTTGTTTTGCATATCAAATTATTCATAATTATTATGGTGTATAATTCCATAAAAAGACTATAAAACAGTCTATATTTTAAATATTAAGAGACTATATTTTTTATTGTATGGATAATTTTCAAATGATAAAATATCAAATATTTGATTTTCATTTATTATGAATTTCAAACTCTTTATTTTATATTGAAATTTTCCTTTTATAAACGATAAAACAAGATTTTGGCTTATTATACTCCCAAAAATAATTTTTTAATTACTATTTATGTCTATAATATGTCCTATTAAATCTTAAATCTGATTAACATTTTCTCCTTTCCAACCAAATTTAGTTTAATCTCGAATTTATTTCATATTTTTTTTTACTTTTTTAACACAGAAAAAAAAAATATAATATGTATTCGTTTTTTTATATTTTTTTTTTTTTAAAAAAAATAAATAAATAAAAAGATTGTATTTATATAAATTTTCTTTATTTTTCAAAAATCGAATTCTGATGATGCATTTGTTAATCTAGGCTAATTTTAATTTTTATCATAGACAATTTAATTACATATTAAAGGATTATCAATATCCTCTATAAAAAAATAAGATATATAAATATATTTATATATATTTATATATATATTATAAAAATATAAAATATTTTTTGAATATTTTTTATAAAAACCTAATGAATCTTCATGCTTAAACATTATTTTTTTCTTTTAATTAATATCTTCATCATAAGATAAGTTTACTTTTAAAAATTCATCTTTACCTAAATTATTTTTTAATCTAAAAAAATATATAAAAAAACATTAAGCTTTAATAATATATTTACTCATTATTTTATTTAGAATTTAATTCAAGTCTATCTTTATCATATTAATTAAATGTAACCCTTTTTATTAAATCAAAATTAATATATATATATATATATATATATATATATATATATATATATATATATATATATATATACTTCTATTATATTTCATTATTATTTATTTTTTTTAAAGATTTTTATGGTACAGTAATTTAATCTTCATTTAAGCAATCGTCAAAAATACTAATATTCTTTTTATTTTAAGCATTTTATTTTTTTATAGTTATATTTTTATCAGAAGGAATTTTTTATTCAAAATTATTATTTTTTTCAGAAGGAACATTTTTCTAATTATTTTCTTCTATTTGAAAATTATTTATTTCTTCTTTTATTTATTATTCTTTTCTTTATTCTTTTCTTTATTCTTTTATTTATTCTTCTGTTTACTCTTTTGTTTACTCTTTTAATTCATTTTTTATTTATTCTTTGGTTTCTTCTTTATTTTCTTCTTTTATTTCCTTTATTAAATATTCCTTTGTTAATTCCTTTATTTACTCTTTTGTATCTTCTTATATTTATACTTATGCTTCTTTTTTTATTTCTTATTTTATTTATTCTTTTATTTAATCTTTTGTTTCTTCTTTTATTTTCTCTTTTGTTTCTTCTTTTATTAACTCATTTATTTATTCTTTTATTTCTTATTTTATTTATTCTTTTGTTCCTTCTTTTATTTACTCATTAGTTTATTCTTTTATTTATTCTTTTTATTCCTTTTTTATTTATTCTTTTATTTATTGATTTATTTCTTCTTTTATGTTTTCTTTTATTTCTTCGTTTATATTTTCATTTTTGTTTTCGTTTGAATTTTCATTTTTTTATTCCATTATATTTTCATTTTATTTTTAGTTTAATTTTTAATTTATTTTTTGATTTATATTTTCGATTTATATTTCATTTATTTTATTGTTTATTTTTTCGTTTATTATCTCTAATTTTTTATTATCTATTATTGTATTATTACCATTTTTGATTTATTCATTATTTATATTTTTATTTAAATATTATTCTTTTGGTTACTCTTTTTATTATAAATTATTATTTTAGTTTGGCTAGTTATTTAGAATTTCTTTGAATTATATTTAATCTTTTTCTTACTCTAATATATTATTAAGTCCTATTTCTTAAGACTTTATATATTTATAATGATTAAAAATATTATATATATATATATATATATATATATATATATATATATATATATATATATATATATATATATATATATATATATATATATATGTATATATATATATATATACATATATGAGAATATATATATATATATATATATAGCTATATATATATATATATATATATATATATATATATATATATATATATATATA
>NW_004086475.1:0-7500 GCF_000220395.1 Ichthyophthirius multifiliis
ATATATATTTATTTATATTTTTTTAATTTATTATATTATATAGATTATATTTATTGTTTATAATTTATCATATAATTTTTTTTTTTTTAATTAAATTTATAATACATATTTTATCACTAAAATTAAAAAAAAATTACTTTATATTTTTATTAATTTAAATAAAAAGTATAAAAATATGGAAAATCTTCCAACTTTCATTTAATATAAAATCCTTCATTTTTAATCTATAAAAGACTTATAAAAATTAAAATTGATTTCAAAAAGCTTCCTATAATTAATAACAGATTAAAATTTCTGGCATACTTATATATTATAACATCCAAAATATTAAATAAAAAATTGTTAGATAATAAATTATAATAATTTTTATTAAACAGAAATAATTCTAGAAAAATAAAAACTTTTAGAAATTAATGCCTCATCTACAGATTTCTCTTAATAAATATCAAATACATTAAATGAAAATTATGAATAATTTTGGAGTTCATAAGGAACCTATAGTCCAAACGAAACAAATGAATATTTATTATATTAAATAACTAATGATTGTTTTATTTAAAAAATATAAATAAAATTCTATAATCCTTATATGTATTTTGAAAATTTGCCACCTAAATATTATTTATCTAAAAAGATTTAGATATTAATAGGTCTAAATTCCTAAAATTATGGTTTTGTAGAAGAATTCGAATTAAAAACTAACGAAATTTAAGAAGAAAATGAAAAAGGCATTTTTAATTTTGAATTAAAAAATTTAGTTTTGGGGAAAATCCTCAAAATATATTTTATAGAAAAAACTAATAAATAATCCAGTAATAATAAATATTATATTGCAATTGAAAATTTAAAGGTTTTTGGTTATAATATTAATGAAAAAATAAATGGAAATTTAATTTTTTAATAAGAAAAATAGGATATTTGGAATGAAAAAACTGCTTTTTCGGAAAAAAAAATATAAAATAATTTTATTTAAAATTTTAATTAATATGAAGAAAATTTTATTAATAAAAGTCTTTATTTTAATTTTTATGGATAAAATAAAGACTAGTTTTTAATATATTTATAAAATATTAAAAAAAGAGTTTATTTAAGTGGTCTAGAAGTTTGTAGTTTGTTAAATTTTTTAATCGATTTTGAAAAAATTAAACTTCTAATGGAAGAAAATAGGAACTATTTTTGTGATTTAAAGGAAAAAATTGCTAAAATAAAAATAAAAGAAGATAAAGAAATCGAAGAAAATATAAATATATTTGAATATTTTACAAATTCTTAATAAATAGTAATATTTTTGTTAGAAAAAATTATATTGTTGGTTAATTCAGATAATTTAAAAAAGAAAAACATCTTTTAAAATATTGAAGAAAGTTTAAATAAATATCCTTAATAAATTATTACTTAAAAAAAACATGAATTTCTTATATATATTTAATAAAGACTATTACCTAATTTAGTTGAGTTTATTTTAAAATCTATTTATTGTTGAAAAAATTATATTTTTATTTTATTTTTATTCATAAATAAAAAAAATCAAAAAAATAGTTTAAATATTTTTAACTTTATTAAAACAAATATATTTAAAAAGTGTTTTTTTATTTTTCCACATTAACCTAATTTATACAATTTAAACGTTATACAAACATATATTTTCTAAATAGTAGAGTAATATTTAAATTATATTTCCTTAATATTAATTTTATGAATTTATGTAATAAGTGAATCTTTCAAGGATTAGATTATTTAAAAAAAAAAAAAAATAGTAAATAATATAACCAAAAAATAAAAGAAAAAGAGAATAAAAAGGGCAGATGTATAGAAATTTGATAAATTCTAAAAATTAAAAATATTAAATTTATTAATTTTTGAAAATAGTTATGAAAAAGGAGTTTGTTTAGAAAGAGAAAGCATATTTAATTGAAGAATAAATTAAGGGATAGATAATATGATTCTGATTTCCCTTTATTATTACTTGTAGATATATTAAAAATCTCTTAATGGGGTCTTTTGTTAAAAAAAAAACAAAGATATGTATATGAGCTTAATTTAACTAAAAAAACTAAAAAAAAATATCCAAAACTACTAACTATAAATTAAAAGTTTGGTATAAATTGAGTATTATTTTTTTTTGGATAAGACACAAGTAATTTGAATTAATATTAATTGTCTATATATATAAGTGTTATTGGATATTTATTATTCGAAAAAAATAAATAAATAAAGGTACTTATAGTTTTTTTAGAATGAAAAATAAAATAAAATATATTAAAATGGGGAAATAATTGGGAAATAATGATAAAAAAACGATTATTTTATAGGTAAAATCTATTATAATATTTATTATTATTTTAACAAAAAATTAAATTTTATAAGACTATTATTATACTAATTAAAATAAATTAAATTTTTCATATAAAAATAATAATTAAAATTAAAAAAATTTAAAATATAAAACAATAAATAATTAGAAAAAAAAACACAGAAAAAATTATATTAATAATTATAAAAAGTATATAACAATTCAAAACTTTTCTAAATATCTTTTTGAAATAGATTTAAGTTATGAATAAACTTTTCCAGGAGGACTACCCAAAATAAGAGAGCATATAGCTTCTCTAGCACATTTTATATTACTAAATGATCCTAAATAAATATATATAAAAAATTGTATATATAATAATTAAATAAAACCTAAAATATGTATTTTTTTATCAGCAACAACAATTCTAGTTCTAGAAGCATTTTCAATAGCATATTTAGTTTTTCCTTTTTCACCGGTAATTCTGCCAATTGCTCTTGAAAGATTGTCTCCTTAAAGAGTCTTAACTATTTATAAAAAAAATATATTAAAATAAATAAAATAATTAATTAATATATCATTATATAAATATAATATTTTGTTTTTATACCATCTTTAACTTCAAATGATTCAATATATAAATCATCTAATCTTAATAAAGCAATGGAATCATTTAAATCAAATCCGAGCATAAAAGCCTTTAAAAAATCAGCAGAGCGCTATATTGATATATTTTCATTTGTATGTTCAGAAGATTTTATTTCTACACATTTTTTTTTGTATTCATTCTAATTTATAATTTCATATTTTCAACTATAGTTGTCACTATTTTTTCCCAAGAATTTCTTAAAGGAGTTAATCTATGAGGAGGTACAGGTATTCTTCTCATTTCTTATTTTTTACCTTTTTAAAAAATTATATAATTATATATTTTTTTATAATAATATTAAATGGTTTATTTATATTTATATTTAAATATTACTTATTCTTATGGCTTTTCAAAATCAATATTATTACCTTAAAATTCATCTATTTTTTCTAATATAATATTATTTTCATTATTTTATTCAAATTCATCAAAATCTTTTTCTAAATCACAATTTTATTAGAAATGTATTTCTTATTTTTATTCCATTTTTATAAATATAGTATAAATAAATATAAATTTGTTTTAATAAAACTAAAATAAAAAATATTAAAAAAAAGAGAATAATAAATTTGTCTTTAATATATATATATATATGTATATTTATATATATATTATATATTTATATTCTTATATTTATTTATGTTTATATTTATATTAATAATATTTAAACATAATATATTTTAAATTTTTAATAAATTATTATTAATTATTTTTAAATAAAATCAATAAGTATGAACAAATTCTTTTTTAATTTAATTAACATATTCATTATCTTCTAAAATAGAAATTTCATTCTCGTTTTCTTCTTAATTATAATCTTATATATTTCCACATATTACTAATATCCATGCCATTATACATGCTCCTCCTGGTACTATAATTGTTACCCATCTTACGAAGTATTCATTATTAAAATATTGATTTTCAGTGATACAAAATATGCTAATACCAGTAATTATTTTATCAAAAAACGAATATGATCCATAAACAAACGCCCCACTTTTTCCTTTTAACCCAACTATATCAGAAATCAGTGTTATTGAAATATTAAGAATAATTGCCTTTGTAATCCCAGTAAAAATGGCTATAAAATAAACTAAGAATACTGTCTTATTACTTGTTATACTTAATAAAAATGCTGAAAAAAACATTGATATTTAGCCTACTGTAAACGCTTGTTTTTTCCCTAAAGCCTTTTATATATTTGGTAAAAAAGTTGATGAAATAGTACTAGTAATATATAATAATAAAGGGACTCTGAGCGATTTCTATAGGTGTTTTGCTAACAATTTCTTCCTATGTAGCAATCTAAACTACATTAATAAGGTAAAAACTTAACATAGTTGATATTATATTACAATATAACCTACATCCTATATATATAAATCCAAATCGGTAATATTCCTTTTGTTTCATCCACTAGAACCATTAATAATATTCTTCTTATTCCTTATTTTCATCAAAAACAGTAGTTTAGTTTAAAGTTCGTTTATTTTATTATAAAAAATATTTAATTAAAACAATTTTCTCATCACATCCTTCCGAAAGTTTCCTTTCATTTATATTAAAAAGAAACAAAATAGAAAAAAACCCGCCTAAAAATAAAACTATATACCCTATAACCTCAAAATCATAATTATAATCTTACAAAAACTAAAATATAAACAAACCACATATAAAAATAATTGAATTAGCAACAAAAGTAAATGTAATTCGCAAATTATTTAATTTATCCCTTTTTATTCTAGAACAAGTAAGTTATGGTAATAAAGACATATGCGAAATTTAAATACAAGACCAACCAATGTTAAAAAAAGAAGGAAAAAAAATAAAATAAAAATACTATAAATTAGTATTATATTAAAAATTAGTATTTATATCAATAGGTATATATCTGTGAAATATAGGAAAAAAGGATATAAATAATACTATTAATCCACAAATATACCAAGGAATTCTTTTACCAAATTTAGTATTTGTTTTATCAGATAAATAACCAACTAAAGGTGATGTAAATGCATCAAATATTTACCCAGATAACATTGAGAAAGATGCATATTATAATTAAAAGACTTATTTAAGCAAATACAAATAAAAACTATATATAAAAAAATAAATATAAATAAATAAATAATATAAATATATATATATATATATATATATATATATATATATTTATATTTATATTTATATTTATATATATATTTATATTTTTGCAAAATACTTAAACCAACATGCTGAACATAAATCATTAATAAAATATCCTAATGAATATGCATATTCTTGCTTTTTGTTAATATATCGTAGTTTATTTATCTATTTTGTTCTATTTTTTAATTGTTATATTTGTATCTTTTTAATGGAATATCGTCTATTGATGAAGAAGAAGAGGATGATGTTTATTTTTTCATTTTTAATATTTTAGAATTTAATCTTTTTATTATAGGAATGGAAAAATTTATTTTTAAAATATTTTTTTAGATAAATATATTATTAATTTTCTTTAAAAAAAAAGGTAAATTGATTTTTATTTTTAAAATAAAAATTTATTTTAATTCCATATTTATTTTTTAAATAGATTAATATTTTATTATTTTATCGAAATATTATTTTTAGTTGAAGAATCACTTTAATAATAATAAAATCTAAAAACATAAAAGTATTAATAATTTTTTTGGAAAATACTTATGTATTTTATAATAAAAAAAAAAAATTAAATAATTACAATAAAAATAAAAAAAAAAATATAAAATATTATTAAATCATTTTTTTTAAAAAAATAAAGTTCATTAAAAAGAATAATTAACTTTAATAAAAAAAAAATATGAAAAAACAAGAAAATGAAGAAACCTAAATAAAAAATCGCAAATCTACTCACAAACATACATAATCATGTAAAAAATGCATATTAGAAATATCTTTAAGAACAAAATAATAATAATAATAATCAATAATAATAGATTAACCAATAACTTATTTTTCCTCTACTGATTATAAACCCGAATATGATATATTAAAAAAGAACCATTAATACGCCTATTCAATAGGCCATTTTTTTAATGATTTATGTTCTGCCTGTTGGTTTAAGTAAAAAAACATAAATTATTTACAAAAAAAATAAAAAAAAGTTATCTATTATATTGGTTAAAATAAGTATTATAATTAAAATATGCATCATATTCAATGCTTTTTGGTTAAATTTTTGACGCTATAGCAACTCCATTAGTTGGTCATTATTCTGATAAAACTAATACTAAATATGGTAAAAGAATGCCTTGGTATATTGCTGGATTTATATTAGTATTTATTAGTTTTTTTCCTATTTTTCATCGATTTATTCCAGGAGAAATATACCCTTAAATGAACTAAAATGAGACGTTTATGAAATTTTATTATATTTTTTTCCCTTCTATATTTAATATAGGATGGGCTGCAGTTTAAATCTCACATATGTCTTTAGTTCCTTCTTTGACAACATCGAGAAAAAAAAGAGATTAATTAAATAATTAAAGAAATACATTTAGTTTTGTGGCTAATTTAACTGTATTAGGAAGTGCTTTGATAATTTTCTAAACTATACCTGATTCGAAGTAAGACTTTGAGGTTTTGTCGTATATAGTAATTATTTTAGGAACAGTTTCCTCAATATATTTTATTATTAATATAAATGAAAAAAAACTCTCAGAAGGGTGTGAAAAGGAAACTATAAATATAAAAAATTATATATAAGAAATGTCAGAAAAGATTGGAGAAAATTAAAATAAAAATAGTTTATAAACTACAATTAGTCTTATAAAAAATTAAAACATTAATCATGAAAAATTTATGACATGGAGGTAAAATAAAAAATATTTTAAAAGAAAGATAATTATAAATATATACAAAATAAAATATATTAAAATAAATAAAAAAATAAATAAATAAATATATAAATAAATATAGATAAATATATATATATATATATTAATTTATTTTTTTATATTTAATAAGAGATTGGATGAAAAATAAGAATTTTTATCATTATGGAATTGTTTATATGGGTTGTAGATTATATTGTAATATAATATCTACTATGTTGAATTTTTTTATGGTTTATGTTTTATAAATAGCTTCAGAATAAGAATTAGCTGACAAAACTCCTATTGAAATAGCTCTTATCCCTTTATTATTATATATATCATCAGTAGTAGTATCTTCTTTATTAGATTTAATATATTAGGCTATAGGGAAGAAAAAAGCATTTACATTTGGTACTTTTTTAATGTTAATTTCATCCTTATCACTTTCTTTTATTTAAAAAAATACTAGCTATTTAATGTATCCGATTGCAATATTTATAGGTTCTACATAAGCCTTAATACTTAATACTGGGATTACTTTAATTTCAGATGTAGTAGGTTTAAAAGGCAAATCTGGAGCTTTTGTTTTCGGTTCTTATTCTTTTTTGGATAAAATTTCTACTGGTATTTGTCTTTTTTTAATTAGTGAAAGTCCATTTTTTAAAAATGCTGATTTTATTAGATGGATTACTGTTCTTGCACCTGCTGGAAGTTGCATT
>NW_004086474.1:0-7686 GCF_000220395.1 Ichthyophthirius multifiliis
TAAGTTGACATTTTTAAGGATTTTAGTAAAAATTTTTGTTTATTAATAAAAAAATTAAGCTAAAAATTAATATACAATTACTATTTTTAGTGAATATATATATTTATTTTAATTATATATAATATGTATTATATTATTAATAATATAAAATATATTTTATATATATAAAATTTATAAATTTTTATTAATTCTATATTTTCAAAGAATTATATTTAAAAATTAATTTATATATATTTATCATTTAATAATAAAATTTATAAAATTGAATATATATATTTTTTTCAATTTCTTTTTAATTATAAAAAAAAATTATATATAATATGTAATTTTATTTTATACATACTATTTTATAATTAATTTTACTAATTTTTACTTAAAATAAATAATTATATTATTATATAAATTAATTTAAACTAATTTTATTTTATTAAAAAACATATTTTAATAAATATTAGAATCATTATTTAAATAATAATGGATGATTTAAATGTATAATAATTTTGTGATATTCATAATTAATAAATTATATTAACTAGTATTAAAAAAAAACGATTTTTTCTATAATTGTGAATAATGTTTTTTATAAATTAATTCTTTATCTGATTTTTATACAATAAAATATAATTAAGAATTTAATGTAGATTTTTTAATATATAGAAATGTTCAAAAAATACTTTAATTATGTAAAAATAATGATTATTATTAATTAAAATAAAATAAATATAATAAAATCCGAAAAAACATTGATATTTAAAAATAATAATAATAAATACTTTTTTAAAAAAATTAAAGATATATAAAAAGTTAAAAGATAAAGAGAATATAAAAATAAAATAAAAAATATAATAAAATAAACTAAATATAAAAAAAAAAAAATTAAAAAAATAATATAATAAAAAAACCAAGAAAAATTATAATTTAACTAAGAAAAATAATAACTATACTAAGAAAAATAAATAAACTTATAAAAAAAATAATTAAATTAATAAAAATAATAAATTAATTAAGAAAAAGTAAAATAGATTTAAGAAAAATAAAAAATTAATTAAACGAATAATATTTTGATATAAATAATCAGATTTTATAAGAATAAAACATTATAAAAACCCTTAAAAAATCCAAAAATAAATATGAAATAAAAAAATACTCAAAATCATTAATAAACACTCAATAAGAAATAAAATTAATTGAACTAAATTTCAAATAAAACTATTTAATAAATCTCTTTAAACCTTTCCGTAATAAATTAAAATAACCCTATATTATAGTCGATTTTAGTAAATAAAATTATTATAAAGCTGCTGTCTCACTACAAAATGATCACAAAGCTATTTATAATATAAGACTTTAATTTTAATCTATAAAATATTTATTTACAATTATTTTTGGATTAGTTAGTTCTTTTAAATATTAGTAATAAAAAATTTCTTATCTTTTATTTTCTAATAATAAAAAAATTTGCATAAAATTGTAAGTGCTGAAAAATTAGAGTTTCTGTGATCAACATTTAATGCATTATTTAAAAGAAATCGAGTTTTTAGTGAATATAAAAAAAATAGGAAATATTATTGGCAGATTATCCTGAATATAAAAATGTAAATAGAATTTATTGTAAGGAAAATAAAAATTTTTAAATAAAAAATTTAAAATTTCTGTTTAAAATAGAAGGGTTTTAAGGAGATAAATGCACTATTGAAGAATTTTGTAAAGTTTAAGATTTATAAACTTATAAATTATATAAAATTACAAATGAAATTATGGAAAAAGAAATAAAAATTATATGATTATTTATATCATATATATATATATATTTAAATATATTTTATAAGTTATTTATTTTTATATAAATATTATTCATTTAAAATAATTTATATATTTATTTTTTATTCAAATAAATTAAATTAATATGAATAATATTAAACAAATTATATTATAATATTTTATAATCAAAACAAATATATATAAAAAAAAATTTTAGAAATAAAAATTTAAAAAAACTATAGTTTTTATTTAAAAAAATAAAAAGTTCTTGATGTTTTCATCTTGTGTTTTTAATTGTTGATTAAAGGTTATTAAGCAAATTAAAATCTTTAAAATATAAATATAAATCGGAAGGAATCTTTAAATAGAAATTAAATAAACAATAAGAAAGATTAATAATAGTTTTAGTAAGAACAAAGGATAAAAATATTGAAAATAAATATAAACGATTGGATGTAATTTATATTATAATAATAATTTTAATATATTATAATTATAATTTTAATATTGCATACATACTAATATCAAATACATTAAAAATATATAATATCGAAAATATCCTAATATATATGACAATAAATTAAGTTAAATAAAATAAAATAAAAATTTTAAGTTTTATAATAAAAAAAGCAAAATATAATAAATTATAAAAAATTTATAAATAATAAAATTATATATTTAAGAAAAAAGAAAAAAAATTGTTAAAGAAAAATAAATTTGAAATAAAAATAAAAATCTATTTATTTAATGTATAATTTAATAAATTACTTATAAATAATATAATTGATATAATAAATATATATATATATATAAATAATAATATAAAATAAAAAATAAAAATAAATATAAATAATAATTATTAATATAAAATTATTATTAATAATTAATATAAATTATTAAATTTTTATATATAATAATTATTAAAAAATTAAAAAGCATATCTTTATAAAAAAAATACATATATATATTTATAAATTTTAAATATTTTATATAAAAATAAAAATTAATAATATATAGAAAAACATTTAATATCTAATAATTTTTATTTTACCATATTTTTTATTATATATAATATTAAATAAATTTAAATTAATTTATATACTTTATTTTTTAATTTTATTAAAATTTTTTAAATATATAAATATATTTTAATAATTAATTATTATCTATATTTTATATATTAAATAATATATTTTTATTTCAAAAAAATTTTTATATATAATTAGATATTTTTTTATTTTTTTATAAATTTTTTATATTTTAATAAAAAAAAATTTAATAATATTTATTTAAAAATTAACTTATTTTTAATTGAAATATAACTAAATTATTTAAAAATTTACAAATATTTATATTTTTCAAGTAAATAAAGCATATATATAATTTTTTTATTAATTTTATTTACTTTTTTTTTATGTCAAAAATTATAAAAGATTAAGAATAATTTAAATTAAATTATTATGTTAGATTTATATATTTTATAATTAATTTGTAATAGATTATTATCTTTAATAATTAATTTATATATTAATATTTATATATATAAAAGATTAAAAAAATATTTTTTAATCTTGTTTAAAAAATTACTTTATAAATAAAAAAAGGGTTTATAAGTATAAAATTAATAAAAATATTAATTATATTTCATATTTTATTTTTATAAAATAACTATCTTTTTTAAAAAAAGTTCATATTGAATTTATCGAATAATATTTTTTTTGAGCATTAAGCAACTTTTTTAATTTGAAATTTCAAAATATTTGAAATTAAACAAAAAGATATTATGTAAAATATGTTGAAATATTAAAAAAAAATATTTAAAAAAAATAAAATTTCTTTTTAGTCTTGTGATAAGTAATATATAAAATGATAATAATATATAATAAAAATAGATTTTAATGAAAAAAATAATTAAAATTCATATATTGATAAATTATAATTATTAATAAAGTAATTTTATTTAAATAATATAACATTTTTTTTTTTTAAAAAAAAATTATTAGATTTAATATTTATATATGTAAATATATATAAAGAAACTATTCAACAAATATATACTGAATAATCACATAAATACGGAATAATAACATAATTATTTGCTTGAAAATTTACTATTATTTAGTTTAATTATAATAAATAAAAAATAAAAAATTATTTTTATTAATATAAAATAATTAATTAAACAATAATAAAATCTTACAAACTAAAATTAATTAAATAAAAATAATAAATAAATGAATAAATAGAAGAATCATTTTATGAAAGTTTAAGAAATAAAAAATAATATGTAATAAAAAATTAAAAAGATATATAAAATTATGTATATAAAAGTTAAGTATATATATTAATATGTATTAATTTTTAATATTTATTTATTTTTTTACATTTTTTTTATAAAAAAAAAATATATTGATATAAAAATAAAGTCTATATAAAATTTTTTTGGTTATTTTTTTATTTATTGAATTTAAAAAAAGAAAAATTAAAGAAAAATTAATTAAAAAAATATCATATATATATATATGTATATTTAGAAAAATTATAAATAGTTGTTTAGATTCTATAGAAGGACATTTTGCTTAAAAAATATGTAATAATTGATATCATATGTACAGAAAAACAAAAAAACATTGAAATTGTAAATATGAGAGATTATATGATTATTGCTTATATTAAAATTGTTATTTTAATAAATATAATTAGAAAAAAAAGAATTGAAAATAGAAGAAAACAAAAGAAAAATATAAATAAAATCTTTTGATAAAAAATATATAAATATATAATAATATATATATATATATATCGTATTTATAAAAAAATAAAATAAATATGTTTAAGTATTAATAACAAAATATAAATAAACTTAGAAAATCAATAAGTTTAGATTTTACAAGAATTTTAAGTAAAGTACAAAGTTAAAATTTAGTATAAAAATACGAAAAAGATAAATTTAATATTTTATTATCTCATTCTATATAAAAAAGATAGGATGAAAAAATTGTAAGTGTATAAAATTGCTAAATAAGAAAGTTAAAATAAATAATTGAAGAGTTAAGAAAAAAAGGGTTTTTTTAAGAAATAAAACAATTAATATATGAAAGTGTTTAAAAATAAAAAGAATTATTTAAAAATTCAGAAACAAAAGCATTGAAAATTTTATATGGAATTTTGGATTAGTTTATAAAAGAAATTTTGTAAAATTAAGAAAAAAGTTAAAGAGAAAATAGACTTTTTGAAGTATTTGAATTTGTTTAGGAAATTATTTAAAGGGAAATTTTTATTTTAGGCGAAAAATATTAAGTTCTATAAGGAAATTTGTATGTCAATATTGGGGTTTTTTGCTTTCATTAAGGAAATTTTTTAGAAGCAGTTTCTTATTTTTAAAAAGGTTTGGAAATTCTGGAAAAAATGAATTCTTTAATTAATATTTAGGAAAAATATTACCTTTTTAATATTTAGGAATGTGTAGCTTTAAATAATTTGGGGGTTTGCTATTTTTGTTTGGGGGAAATTTAAAAAAGTAGGGAATTTTTTATAAGAAGTATAGAGAAAAGTGAAGAAATTATTTTCATTTATTTAAGAAAAATAGACTTAAATATATTATAAAAAGATTAGGATTTCCTCCAAAAAATATAATTAGTGATTTTTACTTATTAATATTGTTTAAAAGTGGGAGAAAAAAGCATATATATATAAAGAAATATGAAGTTTTTAAATAAAATAAGAAATAATTAAAGTTTTTTTTGTTAAAAAAGACGGAAAAATTGAAAGAGAAAAAGTTATTTAAACGAAGTTTTTTTTTAAATCTATTTTTTTTTAGAATAATATATGTTTTCAAAAAAATACAGATTGGGGTAAAAATACACCCGATAAATATACAATTTTTAAGAAAAATAATATTTAGGAAAAAAATAAAAAGTAAAAAATATAGACTATGAAAATATATTGGGAATAAATAAGGAATTTGACAAAAATAATTAATAAAAAATAAATATAGAATTGTAAAAAACATATAATAAGTAAAAAATATGGAATAGGAAATAAATATAAAATAGGAAAAAGCTATATAATAGGAAATATATATATAATAATAAAAAAATATTTAATAAGAATAAAATAATATATAAAGAAAATATAATTAATATGAAAAATATATAAAATAGGATAAAAAAAGTAAATAGGAAAAAAAAATATATCCTTTAGAAAAAAATGTATTTCATAAAAATACTGTATAGAATAGAAATAAAAGTTATTAATCTGAAAAAAAGAGAATTTTATTAAGAAAAAGAGAATGTTCTGAGTCTGAGATATTTTCTTAGATTTTAATATATTTAAATAAATCCAGTTAATTTGAAAAGAGCGGAAAAAATATAAGTTTATTGGTATTTTTAGATGATTTATTTCAAAAAAGTGGTGATTTTCATATATAAAATTCCGAAAAAAAAACTAGTGTTTTTTATTCTAAAAAAGAAAGAAGTTTTTAGGTTTAAATTGAAGAGAAAAAAAGTGTTTTTAAAGAAGAAAAAATAAAAGAAATTTTTTAAAATATAAATTGGGAAGAGCTTTTTTAGGGTTTTTTTTCAATTTTTTAAATGAGAAATTTAGAAGAAATTTTCAAGTTTAGAATTTTGTCGTTTTTTTCAATTGAAAATGAAGAAATTATTTTTTCTGAAAACAATTAAATACGCTTTAAGGGTTAAATAAAAGATTTTTTTTTTAAATTTCGGAATTTTAAGGAAATTTTTATTTGTGTTTTTTAGAAAAAATTTTTTTTAATTCTAAATTTTATTTGAAGTTTTCGAAAAAAATAATTTATTTAATTTAAACTTTTGGGAAGATGTTTTACATAAATTTTTTGATTTTTAAACTTCTTTCAAAGGAATTATTTATGTTAAAGTTTTATAAGGTGTAAAATTGGAGGTATTTGAAGGAATTTTTGATGATCTTTTGAAGGTTTTGACAGTTTGTGTTGGAAATATTGGACAAAAAAATATATTTTATAGAGAGATTTAAGAACTTTTAGCCGTTTAAGTACAAGAATAGGATAAAAAAATGATTTTTTATTAACTTTGTAAAATATTAGATAATAATGGCGAGGCTTATAGTAATAATTAGGGGTTATAAGAGTGTTATTTTATCAAAAATGAAAATAATTTTTATATACCTGTTTTTATTTAAGGAGTTTATATGAGAAATGGGATTTTTTTAGGAATAAAAATAAGTTGCTTTTTTAATGAGTATATAAAGGAAAAAGGGTTTTTTTAATTTTAATTAATTTTATGAAAATTAAGAAATTATTCTATAAAAAATTTATTAAGAAAAAAATTAAATAATTTAAGATATTAAAAAAAATATAAAAATAGAAGGTAATGATGTTTTATTTGATAATTATAATAATTTTATATTTTTTAAATTAGAAAATTATATAAATAAATGATGTAAAAAAAAAGTTTATTGTTAATTAAAATAAAAAAAGATATATTTATATATATAATTACTAATAATATATAAATATTAAATAAAATAAAAAGAATAAATTAAATAAATAAAAAAATAGATATAAATAAAAAATATATATAATTATATTAAATATTAATTAATAAAAATATAAATATATATCAATATTATTATGTATTAATAAATAAAAATAAATATAAATATATAATAATATAAATTTATATAAATATATATATTAAAATATAAAAAAATAAATAAAAAAAAAAATTATAATAGTATAATTATAAATTATATATATATTTTATTATTTAAAATTAAATATATTATTATATTAATTTATATTATTATATTTAAATATTTAAGTCATTTATTTTTTATTATTTCTATAATATAAATATATAAATTAAAACATGAATATTATTTATTTATAACAATATATATTTTTATTCTGTTAATAAATAAATATTT